>NW_009200861.1:4748-8365 GCF_000690835.1 Fulmarus glacialis | reverse complement strand
GAAGGAAGGAAGGAAGGAAGGAAGGGAGGAAGATACAGGACATCTTTATGGAAATGCCAGTTGAATCCATTCCGTAGACTGAGTATTTGCTGGAACATGGACAACTGAGACAGTGTGTTTATTTTGGGGAGAGCATTATCATGATCTAGTCTTTGCTTGACTTTACTGACAAATGCCCAGAATGGGATTCAGCTGACTAAACACGGATGTGTAATGCCATATGAGGTTTCGTGGTGATACATGCCAACTGTCTCCAGCTTCTGCTCCAGAGGAGCATGATACAAAGGTTTTCCACAGATGCTGTGTCACAGCTCTCAGCTCTGTGACTACAGATGGATTATGCATGGACATCTAAAATGGTACCAGGCACCTACATTTAGTCAAGTTATGCTCACCTGTTTTGACTATAAGGAAAGACTAGAAGCACAGATTACATAAAGACACTTAGAGTGAAGATATGTAAATTTAGGTGTAGAAATTCTGAACTGAAACCTCCTGTTTAGAGTCAGATGAGATGAATCTTATGGCTGACTGTTTTCAAGTACATACTGCAAAGAAGATTTCTACAAGCGCAAACTGTTATGCAAGAAAAGGAGCTGAAGAAATTCAATGGCCTATTATATTTGATGAATAACAATAGAAGATCAAGTAGTTTCTTCTGAATAAAAATGTCAATGAGTAATAACTAGTTCACCTGGTGTTATCTCTGTTGATTGCATGCTACAGGGTACCAATGGAGCAGGAGAATTCTACCACCACTGTGAAAAAATTTTTCCTTGTTGGTTTAACTGAAAGTGCCATGCTGCAGTATATTCTCTTTACAATTTACCTTATAATCTACGCAATGACTTGGCTTGGAAATGTCACCATCATCACCACAGTAATCACAGATCAACAGCTCCACAAGCCCATGTACTTTTTGTTGGGAAATTTAGCCTTCGTAGACCTAAGTGAATCCTCAGTGACGCTGCCCAAGATGCTATGGGACCTCCTGTCTGAGGTTAAGACCATTAGTTTTCAGGGATGCATTACACAGATGTTTTTCTTCCATTTGACAGGAGGTACTCTGTCCGTCCTCCTCATATTGATTGCTCCCTCTGCAGTACCTAAACATTATGAATCCCAACGTTCTCCTCAGTCTGGTAGCAGGAGCATGGGTAGGGGGGTTTGTTCATTCTATTGTGCAGGTAGCACTGATCATTCAGTTGCCATTCTGTGGACCAAATTTTCTAGACAATTTCTACTGTGATGTCCCACAGGTCATCAAACTGGCCTGTACAGACATCTATGTAATTGAGCTACTCATGGTGTCCAATAGTGGAGTGCTTACAATCCTCATCTTCATTTTCCTGATTGTGTCGTATGCTGTCATCCTGGTCAAAGTCAGGACACATATCACAGAGGGGAAGCACAAAGCCTTTTCCACTTGTGGAACTCAGGTTGCACTTGTGAGCATCCATTTTGTACCCTGCATCTTCCTCTATGCACGTCCGTTCCAAAAGCTTGTTGTGGACAAAGCCATATCATCTCTTTGTACAGGCATCACTCCAATGCTTAATCCCATAATCTACACACTGAGGAACACGGAGATGAAGAATGCCATCAACAGATTACTCAACAAGATCTTTTTCAGAATGAGAAATTCACAGCTGTCCTTATTTTCTTAGATGGTTGTTTTCTTTTACAGAGAAATGTAAAAACAAAGCACATACTGTCGACTTAATAATTGACTTTTGCTTTTGACAAAGAAGGAAATTTAAATAACAATAATGAGCATGTGACTAAAATGACAATGTTGTCTCTCAAGGTAATAACTGCTTGGGAACCAAAGTGTTTGCCAATTAATAAAACAATGAACATGCATTATAAAGAAAATCAACAGCAATAGCAACAACAGAAAGGCTTCTTTTGTCTATTATGGTAGCTCACGCTACTAAGGGTTTGGTTAATTTCTAAGTTTCTGATTTTTACTATAGGGGATTGAATTTATGTATGGATGTTTCTGCTTTTCATCTTTTTATGTGGAATATTCATGATTGGATGAAAAAGTGCAGAACATACAACTTCACAATATACATGAAAATATTTTTGATTGTTTCTTGAAGAATGTAAGTACATATTCTGTTTAAAATTTTCCTCACTTTCTTATAAGAAATATTCTTTGTTCAGATAAATGCATTGCAATGAAATACTGATCATTTATCATTATCACAATAAAAAAAGTATTCCAGGAAATCAAGCAGCAGTGAATAGAGGGTAAGTGCATTGCACAAGAATAGAAGTCTTATTCAGTTAATTTCCAGGTATTTAATTTCTTAATTGACGCAAACATAGCCCAAGGTAGCAGAGACAAAGGTTCATCACTGACTTACTCAGAATTTAGCATTCCTCATTGAGTATATGGAGACCTGGACAGACTGTTCTTGCAATCATTCATATTTGTAAGGTAAATGGGATAGATATGGGGTGGAACGTCAGCCAGAAAACACATTTTTACTTTGTTTTATTTTTACTGAGAGAAAGAATTCTTCTTAAGGCACTGCTTGCTTGCTTCCTTCCTTCCTCCCTTTCCTCCCTTCCTCCCTTTCCTCCCTTCCTCCCTTTCTCTTTTCTTCCTTCCTTCCTGCCTTCCTTCCTTTCTTCCTTCCTTCCTTTCTAGCGAAATATCTACAATATTTCTACTGAATTTCAATTCACTAATAAAATATAAAAATACAATTATTGCTTCAAAACACAAAATTCTTCTCAAGAGTTAAGACTGCAGGTGTGTATTGGGTGTGGTTGGGATGGAGTTAACTTTCTTCATAGTAACCCCTATGGTGCTGTGTTTTAGACTGGTGACCAAAACATCACTGATAACACACCTATGTTATAGTTATTGCTGAACAGTTCCTACATAGTGTCAAGGCCTTTTCTGTTTCTCATGCTGCCCCCACCTCCCAAAAGTAGGCTTGCATTGTGCAAGAGATTGGGAAGAGACACAGCCAGGACAGCTGACCCAAATTCTCCAAAGGGATATCCCATTGTTTGACATCATGCTCAGCAATAAAACTGGAGGGAGTTTTTCAAAAGTAGCCATTGCTCTGGGAGTGGCTGGTCATTGGTCTGTTGGTGGTGAGAGACTGCTTTTGCATCACTTGTTTTTTTCTTTTTTTTTCTTCACTTATTAAACTGTGCCTAAGAGTTTCTCCTCATTTTTGCCCTCCCAAAACACAGCACCATGTAAGCTGCTACAAAAAAAATTAAGTCCATCCCAACCAGACCCAGTGCAAGGTGAAGGACAGCAGGAGAGACCACTTAACTTTATGTGTGGGTTTTAGGTCTAGATTCAAACATTTAGGATGGGATTGAACTGCCTATACATAAGTGCCTTAATCTCTTTGAGGTGCCCTTGGAATATCAAAGTAGTCCACATCAGTCCTGGCTGATGTGGCAAAAGATTTGTGGGAGTCCTCTTGTTCAAACAGACTGACAGCTTGAGGACAGATAGAGCACTCAATAGTGTCTGAAATGTCAGTATGAGCAAGATGTTGTTTTAGCATGACTTAACATGTCATTTTAGGCACTATAGATTATCTTTCCTAATCTTCAGCAGACTCTACAGATAGAAGTGAGCC
>NW_009200861.1:0-4687 GCF_000690835.1 Fulmarus glacialis | reverse complement strand
ACACCTCTGAAATGAAACTGAGATATCTATGTTTGCACAATTGAATCCCCCTTAATTTCTGTGCTTAAAGGTAGATATTTATACATGAAGTATGCGTCTAACCTGCCATTTAATCAAATGATATCTAGTTAATAATAGCAAAAGTTTACTGAGATTGTCACAGTTCTAGATCACATGACCACTCAGGAGAGGTTGAAGGGCTTAGGTTTGTTTAAACCAACAAAGAAAAGATTAAGCGAGATCTAACAGCAGCCTTCAACTTCTTGAAGAAGTGTTACAAAGATGATGGAATCAAACTCTTCTTGCTAGTGGTAGACAATGTAAGGGAGGATAATGAGCACGGGTTGTAGCTTGGGAGCTTTAGCCTGGACGTTAGGAAAAACTTTTTCAGTAGCAGAGTAGTATGGCACTGGAAAAGATTGCCAAGGATGTTGTTGGATATCCATCCCTGGAGTTTCCAAGACTCATCTAAACAGCCCATGGCTGACCTGATCTAATGGCAATGATCAATTTCCCTCTGAGGGGGAGATTTGGAAGAGACACCTACAGAGGTACTGTCTCACCAACATTTCTGTGCTTCTATGATTCTGCAGTCTGTGGAGTCTGCAGCCTGAATTTCAAAACTACTGTAGTTCAATATGCCTGAGTCTGAACTAGTCATTCTGTATCTCTTTTCTGAGTCAAGGCAGATAAATAGTCACTTTTTGGAAGGGATTTCTCCAGGAATTTCAAATATTTACCTTAGGATGCTTACCCTAGAAATGCTTATGTCATTACATTGATTTTAAAGGGAGCCTCTGTGACTAGTGGAGCTGTCTACAATTTGGACCTGCAAAATTAGATAAATTGAATACCAAACCCTAGGTCCTCAGTGATTCAGTGATGATTCTTGGCTTAACTCAGTGATATATTTGTGAACACTATTCTTTTTTCAATAACACTGTAGTATTTTATCTTCTTCAATGAACTAGATTTCCACTGTATTTATGCTTTTCAATATTCTGAAATGTTGCCTCTTGCAGGGCTCATTGTTCATACATATTTTTGAACATTCTTTTCTAATACAAAATAGAATCAACTATAATTTTACAACAAAAATTGGGAATCAAATACAGTTATCACATTGAATGGCACTCATTGGCTTGATTCATTTGCTAGCTCATAAGCGTTCAGCCTTAGTCTTCAACCACTAGCTCAGAAGGATGCAGATCTCCTTTAAGTGTTGTCTCACACCTGGACATCTAAGACACTTTGGAGTACCTCAAGTGACACTAAACGCCTATCTTGAAGCTACTGGAGGAAAAGCCAGTAGTGTCCTTGACTATATGTAGTCAATGTAGGGAGTTAACTCATAAGTAGACATCTTCATGTGTCCTCATTGCCTCATATACTGTCACTCTCGTCAAGATGACACGTCATGGCACAGAGAGCATAAATAATATACATTCACCTAAAATTTCTTGGTGAGTCTAGTTGATGTGGTGGAACCTAAAGAAAATAAAAGCTCTTTTTTTTTGGTGGATATGCCCAAACATATTACTTGTGGTTATTCCCTAAAGACCAAAATCTTTACAGTTTCCAGAGTTAGTTTTTACTGAAATATGAATTAGAACAACTAACTTTTAAAGTAAAGATGTCTCAGAATGGTTACCTAAGATAGAAAAGCAATGATCAAAAAATATTTTTTACAAAAAAAATCTCTGTCCTTCTCATTGTCCTTCTTGATTACAAGGTTAGTTTCAGTCAACTCAGTGACTGTCTCTCTGTGACAGCTGTCTGGTACCAACTCATCCCAGCAGTCTGACAGCATCTCAGGGAGCTGCAGCCTTCCAGATCTTTTCTGTGACCTTAAAACCCTCATGTTCCTTAACCTGTAGACCATAAGCATGTCTCCTCATAGCATGCTCGGTTGCTTTAAGAAAACTGATCCTATCTTCTTGTCGCGAATGAGTGGTTTAGAGGCTGCTTAAAGAATCACTGTCAAAGGTATTAGCAGAAATTGATCTTAATAGAAATTTATAAAAGCGTGACTTTACAGAGTTCGACAGCGAGTTTCACTCTATCACTTACTACACGGATGAAGCATAAAAAGGAAAAGAGCATGGGAAGCTGAAAAGTCCTTGAGTAGTGTAAACACTACTTAGCAACACCTACACATCAGTGTGTTATCAACCTTATCCTCGTACTAAATCCAAAACACAGCACTATACCAGCTACTAGGAAGAAAATTAACTCTATCCCAGCCGAAACCAGGACATTGTGTAAGAATTGAGTTGGAATTATTCATACAGAGGCCAAGGATGAAAAGGTTAAGGGAGACCCTCCCGTTGAGTCACAAGGTTCGGAGAAGACCTGGATGGATCCAATCTTAGTCTCAGACTTGGTCAACGGTTTATATCTAATATGAAAAGGGTAAGGAGATCCCCCCGTTGAGTCACAAGATTCAGAGTACACCCAGCTGGATCCACCACTCATCCCAGACTTGGTCAATGGTTTATATCTAATGGGAGAAATACAAGGAATAAGGAAACCCTCCCGTTGAGTCACGAGGTTCAGAGTAGACTCCTTTGTTTTATAAACTCCTTCTCAGAGAGGAGTCTAGGTGCAGCTGGATCTGCCGCTAGTCTCAGATCTGATCAACGGTTTATGTCTAAAGGATTATATGTGTTTTCCCACTCTTAAGACAGATCATAAGATTTTAGCAGATTATATTTGCTAGCGGGTACCTCCATCAATTCACACACACACACACACAGACACAAAAAATAGATAAATATACAAAGGTATACCTGTTAAAAATTCCCCTCTAGTTCAGTGAAATACTCACAACAAATATCTTGGCATTTCTCAATGGGCAAAGAGTGGAGCCTTGAGGAGTCTTTCAACAGAGAAGTGTTGAAGCCCAGGTCCCGTGCCAGTCGGCGATGGTCCTCCAAATATTGCAAAATCAAGAGTTCGTGAACTCTGAGAAGTTCCATTGAGAAGGAGATTCTGGGCGCAGCCCCCTGCGGTCCAGGAGAGCTCAAAGGGCCTCACTTGGGACCGCTGTTTATAAGGTCGCAAGATGATTTACTTTAGTCATCCGTCAAAACTCTCAAGGTTTCAGTAACAATGGTATCATTCCATTTGAGCTACCACTCAGATAAAGGTATCAGGGATGACAATCATCCCCGCTTTCATCCTCCACTTGGGCCAGGCAGTGGAAGTTTCTGGTACGATGCGTACATTCCCCAACCTCAGCTATGCAAGAGTTCCTGATACGGTAAAGGGAAGCTTCGCTGCCTGACTCGTTATACCAAGGCCAAGGTTTAACGGGAGTTTCTGAGATCGTGGAGCAGCCCAGGAAGGGGGGGATGCACCACCACACTTCTTCCATAGTGGTTCATCTGATACAGACAATCCCAGTCAAAAGGAGTATAGCATTCAAAGTGTGAACAAACAAATAAGATAGATACTGTCTGCCAAATTTAATTAATTGCTCCTTTAGAATATAACTGTGCAGTGTACACAGGAAATGTAACCGAAAACTTAGTAGATAGTCACAATATACTCGTGAGAATCAAAAAATTCCTGGCATCTTAATAAAGTCATCCAAATGTGGAAGTATTATTCAATATATGAAGGAAGGATTTCAGGTGGCTATTAATGGCACAAGTTACAGGCATAGACATTCTTTAGGAAACATTGTCATCACACACTACTAAAACCACACTGGGGAAAAAATGGAAAGGAGAAAAATATGTATGACTCAACAAATAAGGCAGGAAGGACAAACATCTCATAGGCAAGGGAGAAAGCATAGGAAGATGTATTTTTAAACCTGGGAAGAATCTCTCGTGACCCTAGAAACAAGTCTCCTGATGGCCTTTTTCATTTCAGTATTTCTCAGGGTATAGACCACAGGATTCAGCACTAGAACAAGCATAGTGAAGAAGATGGAGGCCACTTTGTCCAGTTCGAATGTCATGAAGGGCCGAGCATAGATTATGCTTATTGCCATTATCTGGGCTATGCAGGTAGATGAAGCTTTGTTCTTTCCTTCAGTGACTTGCCTCCCTATCTTGACTGAAATGACAGTGTATGAAATGAGGAACAAGACAAAAATTACTATGAGGAGCAGTCCACCATTTGAGATCATCAGCAGCTCCGACAGGTAGGTGTCAATGCAAGCCACTTTCAGTACTTGTGGAACATCACAGTGGAAATTGTCCAGGGTGTTAGGACCACAGTAAGGCAAAGGGAGAAGCAGAGCAATCTGCAACAGTAAATAAATCCCCCTGCCCATGCCCCTGCCACTAGACCTACACACACCTCACGGTTCATGGTCAAGTACTGCAAGGGCTTACGGATAGTGACATACCGATCAGCTGCCATCACTACAAGAAGGAACACATAAGCACCACCAATGAAGTGGAAGAAAAACATGTGAAGGATGCACTCCTTGAATAGAACAGTTTTGTGCTGGGAGAGGAGACCTGACAACAGAATGGGAGTATTTACTGATGATTCGGTGATATCTGTGAATGCTAAGTCTGCCAGGAAGAAGTACATGGGTGTGTGCAAGTGGCAGTCAGTGATAACAGTGGTGAGGATGGTGATGTTTCCCAAGCAGGTCATCAGGTAGACAATGAAGAAGACCATGAAGAGGAATTGCTGAATCTTAAGACTGTGGTTGACGCACAGGAGG
>NW_009200860.1:0-5838 GCF_000690835.1 Fulmarus glacialis | reverse complement strand
TACCTCATGCACATACATTCAGTGACTAATGTTAAATGGCATGAATAGTCAACCAGAGGCTTGTGTAATTAAAACACGCAAATGTTCAATAGCTGGGGTCAACAGAAACATCTTGCTTTTATACAAAATACTAAAAACTGTGAACTGTCATTAAAAAGAGTTAAAACCAGAAAAATTTCCAGTAATACTGAAATATATAAAAATATGGATGAAAGTTCACAGAGAAAGATCTATGGACATATTTAATGTCTATGACCTAGAAAAAAGAAAATTTTACATTCATAATTCCAGGTTTCCCTTGAATTTTGAAGGGCCTTGCAACATTGCCATATGTATTTCACTCTGTATTTCACCCCAAGAGAAACAATTCTTAGTATGAGTATTCATGTGTTTGTTATGTAACTGCCAAGATAAAAAAATTAAAAGCTAAATAACAGAACTCCCCCACAATCTTACCCTATTTGTTGGGCAGTTCTTTATATGGTGGCCAGGTTTTCTGCAATGAAAGGAAGCACATGGTGATGGAGGTGGACCCAAGGGTTTCTTCATGTAACTAAAAGTTTTTTAGGAAAAAAAGAAAAAGGTATGCATGTGTCTCTCTTGTTAAAACAAACATCTCTACAATTTTTCCATAATCTCCAAAAAACAGATTTGACATTATCAACACTTACTTGATTGGATCATATTCCTGGCAAGACTGTATCATCATAGCTTTTATTTTATCTTCTTTGGAAGCACTGGCTTCAGCCAGGTTGGCAGTCTGTTTAACAGGTAATTATTTGACACATACATTAGAAACACATTTAAGCCCACACAGCCAAAGACAACACCGCTCACCCAATCCTGTAAAGAGCAGCACAACGCCAGCTGAGGTTGCATGAGAACAGCTGCTTATGTAAAATAGGGTTGTCCTGAAGATGTTGTGGGGAGTCCTTATGCCATTACATGGTGTTTTATGTGCCTGTTAACCTACTTGAAAAGGGCATTCTTGGGCACGCAAAACCTTAGGCTCCGCATGTTTCCCCCTACTAACTTCTTCATATTAAGTGATTTAACTACAGTAAGCAAAACCTGCAGTTTTTTCCAGTTGGCTGTGTCCTTTTAACACAGAAATTGTGGTATAAATCTCATGCAGAACTGGATCTTCAAATTCTTGAAGCCAGCTGATTTTTTTTAAGTAGTATTTGTTCAAATGTTTTTATTACACACTAGTCCAGATACAAGCAGGGTCTAAGGGAGTGACTGTCTAAGGGAGGGACCTTCAAGCACCTATCATTCAGATCAACCACTCAGGGTTTTGGTTTTAGATGCATTCATTCACAATGCAACCAACTAGTTTCAACATTCTATTAAATGGTTGTTTCATATACACAGTTTTTTCTCAACTGTAACATAACCCAGATCGACATCTATGAAATAATTTCCATTAACATTTACAGAGAATTTACAGATACTTGACTAATTTGTTTGAACCCAAATGGCTTACAAAACACATCCAAACCCCACAAAACGTTACTAGGAATAGACCAAAATTCAACTATGGCATTTAATACATAATAAAACAGAAAACTTTTCACAATACATTGCCTCCATGCTAAGCCAGTCTGCTCTAAAGAGGTTAGAGTAAGGAACAGTTTTGAGCTGCTTCATGTTATGTTCCCGTATTTTTCTGAAATAGTTAAATTTTCTCAAAAGCTTAAATGTGTACACCACTTGGACAGTTTTTCACATTTTAGAGTAAAACTTCACAGGGGTTTACAGAACCAAGGACAGGTTTAGGGACAGCACTAATGGAGACCAATTTCTTTTGGTGGCTACCTTCCAAACTTTTTTTTTTTTTTTTTTTTTTTTTTTTTTTTTGCCAAATGTACACAATTTAATTTCTGCAGTGAGACAGGGAAGAAGTTACCAGTGAGATTTCTCTTTCTGGGAAATGAACACCAGCCTTTGTTTTCGGAAGAAAGAACTAGCTCCTCTGCATTAGGCCCTGCCTTCTCTAATCTTTGTAACTCTAAACACTAGTAATTTAATTGGCTAGCACTATGCCTTTTCACAAAGTGAAATCACTAGTGCTTTCCCAGACAAAGTTACACATTGTTGAGCAAAAAAGGCAAGCAGTTCCATAGCAAAACATGGCATTACAACAGTTTCAGAAGGTCACATCTGCTAACATGCCACACGTATTTTCCTGTAAACAATTAGGTACATTTCCACAATTTAAACAGTCTGCAATCAAACAAATTACATTGTATTGTCCACTGCATATATACTACAATTTATGAAATTGTACAGCATTCAAAGAATGGATCTATAACTATAATGACTAGAAATTCAAAAATAGCCATGCAGTTGACCATGTTCCAGAAACACTTGTCCGTGTTCCAGAACCCCCCCCCCCGAAATGTCCATAACTTACAGCCAGTTTTAAATTCTTCTGTGAAAATTGTGTTAGTTTCCAATGCAAAATTAACGAAATGTATGAAAACCGGTAAACAGCTTCTGAAGTGCTCCTTCTTTGTGTCTTGAAGATGAGTAATACTGCAACATTACGTTGAGGCTGATAAGGTACTCCCCTTCTATCTTCCCAAACTGGCAGCTACTCTTTACAGGATAGTATCGAAATATACACACATTTTAAAGTTAAAAGAAATCCTTTAAATTATTAAAAATTAAAGTTTTGTTCACATTACAACAGCTATCCAGCTATAGATCATAGTGTAAGATTTAAAAATACAAAGCAAACACTTCTTTTTTTTTTTAAGTATTTGACAAGAATATATATATACCTTAGTAAGCTGGGCCAGAAAAATAGATGCAGAAGAGTCATCAGTCTGTTCACAGAAAAATAAACACATATTCAAGTTCTACAATCAAAGCATAGCAATAGTTAACCTCTACTGTAGTCTGAAAGTTCGCACTATATCCCCTGAGTGTCACTGGAAGAGGCATTTCCAACCTAGTGTAATTTGTATTTGTTCAAAACAAATGACAGCTTAAGAGTGCCTATGTGGTTAATAAGAAGCAGCTAAACTAACCAAACCCAGTCGAGATCAACTTCTTGCTCCAGAATATCTCAGAGAGGGACCCTTGTCAAATGCTCACAACTGCTTAAAAGTCAAAGGGGTAAGGAAGCTGTCAATTTTCAGCTAAAAAGGATTTTAAAAAAAGTTTATCTGAGAAGGAAGCATCACTACAGGAAACTTTTTTTCGGTGTGGCTTGTAAATTAATCAGTTAATGTCTCATCATTTATAAATGCACATAGTTATGCTTTTAGGAACACAGTAGCTGCCTGTCAAAGTAAAGCACAGGCATATCAGCCCTGAAAGATGAACTCTGCCCCTCCTGTCAATAAGTTTAAAAATGCCAAATTCACCGTACCCCACCAAACCCCAATAAAAACACCAATCCAAGACATCAGCCATAAAAGTAACCCACCACTTTGTCTAGAAAAAAATAAACTGCTCAAATTATTGAAATAAAGGTGTTTACCATGACAGAGTAGCCTATAAAAACTGAGAAAACTGATTTCTTGTATTTTATTAGGCCACAGGCCATACTATCCAAACTAGTTTGGGAAGTGTGAAAATTTAATATTATTCTCCTTGCTATCAGACCAAAACCAATTTTTCATGATGATGACCACATGGGTTCAGAGCACAATCCTGTACTATTTTTCTCCATTGCAACCACACTCCTCCCTCCCAGCCACCTTCCGGAAGAGCTTGCAGGAACAAAGTCCTCAGGCCACTAGTTAGTAATGGACTGCAGTGCTTTTTGAGAACTAATACTGAAGTGTTTTTTCCGAAAGTAAAAAGGGCAACTCTTATCTTCCTCCTTTTCCAGTATATCGAATTATATTATGCCACAAGCAGCAGTTAAGCTGACACTAGTAAAACATTATCAGAAAGACATGCGAATCACTGCTTATCATGTCTTAAGTAAGTTGTTCAAAAACATAGAATAAAATTTCACAGCATAAACTGAACACCTCTCCTCAGGAGGTCACTAAACTGAGAGAGATTAAAACCCTTCCTTGGAAAAAGCTCTTGTCCTTTATTACCTAATGTGGTGGAAGAATCCAAGGGAGCCGTTTCAGCAGACTCTGGGGAAAAAATATCTACATGCAGAAGATGATTCCTCACTCCAGTTAATCATGCCTTCTCTATATGTTTAGGAAAGCACATCCAACATTACTGTATTACGAACTCAAGAGTTCTTGAAAATGTGCCTTTTTTCCTCTCCTTGAAATGTGGAGAGGAACACCCAGATCTGGAAGAAGAGACCTTCTTTCCATTGCAAGTCTTACCAGAAGATTCAACTTTCCTTCTTTTCAGAACATAACCTAGTTATGGTAAAAAGGAAGCCTGATCAAGTATTTTGAATCTTCATGTTCCATAAGCTGCTCCTATTTACATGTGGAAAAACAGGCCTATGTTCTCTCATGGCAGGCACAGCCACTACCACTTTGTGGTTCTTCAGAAGCAAACAAGAAGTTAGGAAAGCTCTCTATTGAAGTCTAGCATTAAACAGTCTAGTATTGACCAGTAACTGAAAAATAGTTCATAAACTATTAATTAGCTCTTGTACTTTTCTAGGATAGCACTCCTTTCTACTAAACAGTTATCAAAAGCAGCAAATAGATAATTAATGTACTATTCAGTACGTTTGCCCAACAGCCATCTTCCAACGATACTATATTCTTGTGTCTTTTTTTTTCCTTTAAATTTCTACTGAAGTATTTCCTGCCAGTCCCTCCAATCAGTCAAGTAGAAACAACATCTCCATGAAACTTGGCTACAGCCCTAAGATAATACTGCAGAAGAATTGGGGAAAAAAAAATGAAAACCAAAAAACAAACCCAAAAACCCAACATTGACAGTCAATGTATTAACTCCCATTTCAAAGAGAAGACTAAACAGAAACTAACACAAAGCAAGTGGGAAAGGGGACAGAAAATAGGAGGAAAAGGCTGATCTCACTGCTGGAGTGCTACATTTAAGTTACAGCGGTTTCCTAAAACCCAATAGCTTGGCTAAATGAAAACTTCAGCTGGGAAGGATCACAGTTGTGCTTGATGGCGCTAAAACAACGGGCATGACTCTGCATTTCTGCACTGTCTAAGGACAAATACCAACCAGAGACCCCTGCAGTTACTGAAATAGTAGCACTAAAACAAGAAGAATCCACTTTCTTGATTTGGCTGTAGTAACAGTAGGACAGCAGCACAAATTTGGAAGTTTAGAATGACAGCTAACATAAGAGCAAGACATTGAAGAAATATTCAAAGTATAAGCTTTTGTACATCCTTTTTTTAAAAAAAAAATTAAATAATAGTAATTTTGCTGTACTGTTCAACAATAATTGGCAAGCTTTCCAGTGATTTATTCCTACCACACTAAGATTGAGGTTCTGCTTTGAAATGCATACAGAAATATGTGTATTTAAAAAAACCAAACCAAACCAAAACAAAACAAACCCCCCACACTTTAGACCAAGACTTGAGTTAGCTTTAAGAATAAAGCTAATTGTGTCTCCAACACTAGAAGCATCTGAGGCTGCAGTGCTTTTACATAGAGAGAGAGAGATGACTTGTAAAGAGAGATGCAAGGCTTCCACCCTCCCTATGGCTACAGACAACCCAAATCAGATACAGTCAGAGCAAACAAGGAGGGAATGTTTTTGTTTTGTCTTTCATTTACTTTAACTAGTTTTAACTAACATTCAGTCTTCCAGCCCACTCCAGTCACTTTTTTTTTTTTTTTTTTTTTTTCCTGAGACATCTATGTTAGCTTATGGAGCTTATGGCAGGATGCTACTTAGAAATGTAATACAGACAT
>NW_009200859.1:22429-25939 GCF_000690835.1 Fulmarus glacialis | reverse complement strand
TTGTTAAACCTCATACATTTGGCCTCAGCTGATTGATCCAGCCTCTCTGGGTCCCTCTGCAGAGCCTTCCTACCCTCGAGCAGATCAACACTCCCGCCCAACTTGGTGTCATCTGCAAACTTACTGAAGGAGCCCTCGATCCCCTCATCCAGATCGTTGATAAAGATATTGAACAGGACCGGCCCCAAAACTGAGCCCTAGGGAACACCGCTTGTGACCTGCTGCCAGCTGGATTTAACTCCGTTCACCACAACTCTCTGGGCTCGGCCGTCCAGCCAGTTTTTTACCCAGCAAAGAGTGTACCTGTCTAAGCCATGAGCTGCCAGCTTCTCTAGGAGAATGCCGTGGGAGACAGTGTCAAAGGCTTTACTGAAGTCCAGGCAGACCACATCCACAGCCTTTCCCTCATCCTCTAGGTGGGTCACCTGGTCATAGAAGGAGACCAGGTTGGTCAAGCAGGACCTGCCTTCCATGAACCTGTGCTGGCTGGGCCTGATCCCCTGATTGTCCTATAATGGCTTGTAAGCGCCCTCAAGATGAACTGCTCCATAATCTTCCCCGGCACCGAGGATAGGCTGACCGGCCTATTAAATGTAATAGTTCTTTGGAGCAATTGTGGAGTGTTTTGTTATTCTGTGTAACTACAGGAATTTTGAAATAAATGTGGTCTTTAAGAGACCATCTTAAATCAGTCACAAAACCACTGGAGTTATAAAAGATGGCCTGTAAGGGAGACCAATTGGTGGAATATCTAGTATCGATTGGAGGGTCACTGAAAAACTTCTTTCTAGAGTCTCATTATTTTCTATTTGATATGTTAATATTTCAAGGAGATAATATAAACCAGTGAGAAATATTTTATTAAAGTATATTACTTGTTTTGTAGTGAACATACATAGATGGCATCAAAAATCAGAGCTTTTTTTCTGTAATTAAAATAAAATAGTTGTGAAGTCACAGATAAAGTCTGTCAACTCACATTCCACTATTTTCTGCTATATTTAATTTAATTTAAATTTATATTTATTGCATAAGGACTATTAGGGAGCAATTCATTTGCCTTAATGTAAGTATTATCATTATATTAGACACTCTATAGTGCCTTTTCTGGTCTCCAGTTGCCTGCCCAGAAGGTGAGGTACTCCTACTACAGCATCTGCCGTGCCTGCCAGATACCTCAGCAAATCAGACATGGTTAATCTGTGCATAAGCAGCTGAATCCCACCCTTCAGATTCATCCTTCTGTCTTGTGATAATAAGATATACATGATGATTGTGTAACAAACTTTGCTGCTTTAGAAAAATCTACAGGCTGCCTAGCGTAGGACAACAAAATGCGGCTAAATAATGGCCTTTGGTCACTTGTGTTTCAGAGAGACCTAAAATTATAAGGCCAAGGTTTTTTTTTTCCCCAAAAAAATAAGTAGTCATTTCAATCACTTGTATTAAATAGTGAATGCAAGACTAAATTTTACAGCAGTAGATTTTAAGAAATTATATCTTTTCAAAAGGATTTTAGACCGAGTAATAAAAAATTTAAGCCTTTAATTCAAACACTACTTTAAGGCTAATTTGAAATGTGTGTACGTTCATTAAAATGAAGGTAAGTGGATAGCTGTATTTTTCAGAAGAACTGAAATAGAGTAAGCAAACAACTCCCATTAAATCTTAATAATTAGGCACTTTGGAAAACAGCCCAGTATCTAACTGTGTTGTAGTCATCTAAGTCTCTGCAAAAATATGACCTTCATATCTCAGGAATCTTCCCAACTTATTTTAAATCATCACAAAAAGCAAGGTAAGTACCTAGTGTATTTCTATTTTATTTTTATTTTGAAGTGTTGTTTTGTTTTTTTTTTTTCAAAAAGCTTTAAAAACATGGGTATAAATTTTATGAATTAGAAAGTCATGTGCACGTAGACAAATAATCATCTGGTCCAGAGAGTACATGTCCTTAAAGTCATACTGAATTTACTGGTGGAGGTGGGGCTGGAATCAAAGCACTAGGAAAATTGGACAAGAATTTACAAATGCAGAATGACAGAAATGTGAAAATGTTATTGGTAAAAGGTTTCTTATTTGCAGTCCAAACTTGCAGCAGCTTATCCGTGATGTCATGCTGAACTATTTGCTTGCTGTATAATGATATGAATAATGATCAGAACAGCTTACTTTATTGACAAATCATAGGATCACTCAGGAGAGAAGAGACCACAGAAGTCTCTAGCCCAACCTTTGCTCAACCAGGAGCTCAAAGCAATGACAATATTAAATTCAGACTAGGTCACTGAGGGTTTTGTTGTGTGAGGTCTTGGAAACCTCCAAGGATGGATATTCCACAACCTCGCTGGACAACCTGATCCAGCGCTTCATCGTCCTCACAGGGAAATTTTTTAACTTAAATCCAGTTGAAATCTCCCCTGTTTCAGTTTATCACATTTAGGCATGATGTAAAAAAAAAAAAAAAAAGAGTTCATTTCCTTGGTTGCTTTTAAAATATAAACAGTGCTTGAAAAATTAGGATTTTTTTTTTCCCTCTCTCTGCATTCTCCCTTAAGTACAATGCATATATTCTTCCACATTAGAATGACAGTAAAATTAGTGTTAACAGGAATGAATGTTGTTTATTGATCATTTTCAGCACTGGACTTTCTCGACACGTACTCTCTGCGAAAAAACCCAACACAAAACTGTGATAGAAACTGAACTTTCCCTGAGATATCAGGATATGTGAAAAATTGGTGTGTTTTTGTGATATATTATATTACTCCTTTTCCATCAGATGGACATTTTAATCAATGTATTGTTAAATCCACTGACTTCCCATCTACTCTTCAGAAGGGTAGGCTGTATGATTTATTCTCCAATGTACTTGGATGACATTTTGTCTGCTAAAGCATAGGATTCACTGGCAAGGCCATTATAATTCAAGCAAAAAAGTACTGAAACCCACATGATTACAATTTTAATAGAGGAATGTCATCTAGATCTGTATGTATTTGAAAAATCTATATAGTGCATAAGTAAGAAAAATAACATTGATCCTATCTTGCTTAGGAAAGTCATCGGGTTGTACTTCTGTGAAGTACAATGGTTTTCTTTCCTCTGCAGAAACAAACAAACCACGCAGAAGAAATTGTTCTAGAAATCAGGGTGTGATAACAGAGGAAGGTGTAGTTTGTATGAAGGCACGACTCAAGTTTAGAAGGCGTGCGGAGTGAGTGGAGAATAATGCCACCTCATTTGCAGACCTGTTGCTTCCCATGCTCAGGAGGAGACACCACCTACATCATTAAGTTTGATCCTGACAATATGTATTGATGTGAAGTGTAGTGTAAATGAAACTCTGTGGTAGAGTTGTTAAGCACTGCAGAATTACAATTCCTGGCATGCAAAGTAGAGAGGAATAATGAGTTCACATTTTACTCTGTAGTATTTATGACAGCTATTAAAATAATAATTAAAAAAAAAAGCTTAGGCTGCATACCTTATGTAAGGATACAATTATGA
>NW_009200859.1:0-22417 GCF_000690835.1 Fulmarus glacialis | reverse complement strand
GCAAAAATCACAGTCCTCAAAGTCTCACAAAACTCCATAATACATTATGTTTTAAAAGAGACTGACAGACAGACAAGGAAATATGTAACTAAACAACTACTTGGCTAAGCACCAAGAGAGTCTTGTTCAAAGAAACAGAAGCATCACCGAGATAATCCCTGATTTAGTCTTTGACAAGTTGGCATCTCAGCATTCTTCACTGTATGAGCTATTATGTGCTGACTTTAGCATGGGAAAGGTAAAATTGGGGCATGACTATACATTTCATTACAATCTCTGCTTTTTCAAACTCTTATGAGAAAAGTTAGTGGGTTTTTTATTTATTTTTATATATACATATAAGTATGTATATATACAGATATATATAAAACCTACATCTAATAAAAAGGCTAACATAGAAAAGTCATGCCTTAAATAATCATGTCATCATACTAGAGCAAAAAGAGGATGGAGAATATTTTACAGGGGATGGGTCTGGAAACACTCGACCCCCTGTCCTAACAGTATAATTTGATTCAAAAGAGCAATAAAATTGTTTTCTCAACCAGTCAGCCATTCTTCATGCACTAGCACAGATCAGGTTGCAAAAAACATTTTAATACATGATGGCACAGAGTGGAATTGTGAATAGCTCATGCTAGGATGGAGATGAGCATTTTTGTCTGATGCTTGTAATCTGAGGCCAAAAAGTAAGGGCAAAGGTTTCACCACTCACATTTTTAGAACAAACTAGTACTTTCTGAATGTAATGATACAAGAAAAAGGGCAATACATAATTCAGAGTAATATTTTTGAGTCAGCCTAAACCATAAGGAGATAAACAGCAAACACAAATTTAACCTTTAAATAATACTGATTTGGAAACACTGAACATAAATAAACCAGTGGGGCCTAGAGCATGTGGGGTGACATTAAGTTTAAAAGAGCACCAGCAGGTTGTAATCATATTTAGAGCTGAACAAAGAATAAAATTATTTTGCTACAAGTAGCTCTTAATATTAACTTAATATTTATCTTTGGTTAAGGAAAATTGTTTCTTTGCATCTTTCTGGTTGTTTGAAGTTGTTTCTGTGCATTTTATAACAAAAATGTCTCACCCATCCTGCCAGTGCTAGGTTGGGTGGCATTTGTTGCTCCTCCTGTCTCTGTTGCCTGATAATTCAGCAATGACAAGGGAGCTGACACACGGGAAGGAGCTGGTCTTAAAGAAGGTATTAAGGTTAACTGCAAACCAAGGAAGAAGATACATGGAAAAAGAAGATAAAGAGACAAATATTGGAGACAGAATATGAGGGAGGAATACAGAAATCAGGAAGTGGAAAATTCAAGGAGCGTAGAGAATACATGAAGAGTGGGAAGGAATATGTAAATAAGTGTTGAAAGGTAACAAAGATGGCAGATGAAAGAAGCACCTACTTTTTGTTTTATTTTGCTGGTCAGTCTTTTTTCTTTCTCCTCGTCCACCTCTAAAACTGCTGAGCTCTCACATCAATAAAAGTGTTAATAGTAATAACTCTTCTGAAAATGATGGGGTTTTAACTCTTTGACAGTATGTTGGCTAAAAGACAGCAAGTTATGATGGGATATTGGTGTAAAACTTGTAAAGATTCTGAGATAAAATATAATGTATTTTAGGTGTATGATATTATACACAATGCCAGAACTATTGAGTACAAATATGACTTGTATACACAGTGCTAATCTTGGAGCATTGTGTTGTGGAGATGCTGTGTCTTGGGTGTCAGGGAGTCCTAAGGAGAATCCTGTATAAAGAAGGAACTGATTCTTGTGTAGTTGATCCAAAATGCTGAAAAGCAAGCAAGCAAAAGGGGAATCTGTTCTCCTTTCTTGCTTCCTCAGTGTATGGCCCCAGCTGCGGGTTGAATTCCCTCAGGAAGCTGTGGCAGTTTTGCCTCCAGTGTGACCATATTGGCAGTAAGCAATGAAAGTGAGGGGAGAAGAAACTCCTGGTACCGTCCTCAGGCCTGAAAGCTCTTGTGCAAAATGGGTAATGCATTAGTGGGTGCTTGTGGTGGATATTTTTTTGGTATGTGTTTCGTGAAAAATTCAACTGGCATCTCCAGCATCATTGCATACCGACTACGCAACTTGCAGAATTTTTGGTGTGTTTCTGGTTGTTGTGCTTTTTTCTACAAATTAGCTTTACATCTTTTGGTTTTTAGGCAGAATTTCTATTGTGGTCTATTTGTGCATGGACTTAAAAAACCCCAAAATTACCATTAGAAAATGAGATACTTTCTTATAAACATAGCCTCTGTTTTTCTTTTGTTTGGTATACTGAATAGAGTCCTGAACATATCTGAACCATGTACTAAGTGAAGCAGCAATATGTAGCTCAAGAGTTCTGGAAAGAAGACTTAGGATAGTCTTAAGTCAATTCATTTCCTGTCTTTGCTAGAGTGATAAAAATATGAAGAGCTAATGAAGTAAAAAAGTCTTTTTCAACTTTCAGGACATATATTCCTTCAGCTACCACTAATAATAATAACAACAACAACAACAACAAAAATTACTGCCTATTGAGGTTTAAAATGCTGAATTACAACATGGCAGGCTACCAATTACTTTCAAATAGACAGCAGATACAAATGCATAAACCACGGCTCTCATTCTGAGCCATAGGCTGAACTTTATAAAGGAAAATTGTAATCTAAATGCTGAAATTATGTTGGAAGTGAGGAATCAAAGAAATGGTGTTTAATCTTTTCCTTCATGACATGCTAATCAGTGACTTTTATTAGGCACTTAGCAGCAGATACTTACAAGTATTAAATATCAAAAATTCTTGTGCTTGAAACTGCTGCACTGACAGAACTGAGAAGGTTCAAACCTAACCTTCAAATTCGTATATTTCTCTGTTTAACAGATCTTTTTCTCCTGCTGTTAGCTTTGTGATGGTGATAAACATTTTACTTTTGTGTGAGTCCTAGAAATAGGACTTGCAATCATAAAATCTTTTGCCACTCTACCTCAGTGCCATGCAAGAAATCAGACAAAAAATTCAGTCTGCCAAGCAATAGTCAACAGCCATTGTGGCAGCTGATTTTGTGTTGACCAAAGCTTCTAGAGTGAAAGCTTGTTTTGCCCTGGGAATGCTGATGTCCTCAACTGCCCAGCAAAAGATCAAGATGATTAAAGATAAATGTAAGGTAAGGTAAAATTTGTTATATGATGACATTTGTTAGACTATAAATCATGAGGGGTAGAAAATATAACAATATAAAAGAATATATACTACATTCAGCATGGGTAACGAGGAAGGGATTAAAATTTGTTAACCCTTTACTTTCTCACTACCATCAATAAATCCATTAGATTGGAATTCTGTATGTGATTTTTTAACTTAAAGAAAAAAAAGATTCACTCACTATATTAGTGTATTTTCAGTTGTTTTTTGGGGGTTATCTTGTGAGACAGCAATGCTATGGTATTGGAAATACTGTTGGTACAAGTTACTTCAGAATAAAACAAGTGCTTTATTAACAGCATCAAATATAAGCTACTTACCTCTAAGTGGAAAGTCAGGCTTTCAACTGGAGAAAAAGTTGCAAAATTCTGGTAGGGAAGTTAAGTTTTGGTATTATCAAACCGACCACCACTGACATGCTTACCTTTTCTTCTATATTGCATTGAAATGTAAACCCACTGAATTTGCAAAATAACAAACAACAATTTAAAAATAAATCTTTAGAGCTGGAAATATACATTGGCTATGTCTCATTGCTCTACTCTGCTGCTTTAAGCACTTTCACCCAGTCAGCATAAACTAACTCAAAAACTGAGGTGGCTGACCATAACATGCACTCTAGGATAGCCTTTGTGAGACCATGTCCACCAAGCTATGACTGAAATTTCTCAAGGAAAAAGAGCTTGATGGATTTGAAAGGAGTTTTTACAGAGCCATTTGTGAGGTGCAGCTTGAGCATAGCTCAGTGCTAAGTTGGATCTGGTAAAGAGAATTGGAAAGCTACAGGCCACCTGGCAAATAAACAATGGTCATTTCTTCTGCTGCAGCAGGCACTTAGATGTCATGTTGGGTTGCCAGGGTTGAGGAAAGAGCATCAGTCAATCTCTACTGAAGATAAAATGAAATATGAATTTCCTTGGAAAATTATATTTAGCTGAATCAAAGCCAGAAAGAGACCATCCAGGTAACTAGACAGATAGACTTCTTAAATTTATTTTTGAAAGTAAAAACAAAACAAAACAACATAATAGAAGCCATTCTATAAATATAAACATCTGGAAAAACAAACCTCTTTAGGAGGGTTCTGGGGTGTCTTTTTTCCTTGCTATTTTTTTTCTGGTTTTGTTTTTTGTTTATTTTTGGCAATACTTCATGTATATATCTACAGGGAAAAACAGTCCTGCTGTAGACTCTTTATATGTTCTTGCATATTCTCAATAAGAACAGGGGAAGTTACTTTTTATAATCTTATCCAATTCTATGCTTTCAATTTCCTTAAGATTAAAAGAAAAAACAAAGAAAACAAAAAGAAAACATTTGTGCTGTGACACTGAAAAGCGGTTGCAAGGAAGCAGTACATTCAAAGGCAAAAGCGAGGCAAGGAGTGGCAAGCAGAATGCGTGGGAAGTTTCATGGGAGCCCTTCTTTTGGGCGCGCTCACCCATGCACTGGTAGTGGTGACACGAGGCCGCAGAGCGGCCAGCGGGGCTGGGCTGGGGCCGGCGCGGCCGCTCGGAGGGAGCGTGGCTACCATCTGTCGACTCCTGGGCCGGGCAGCGCGGCGCTGCTGAACTAAGTTTAAGAATTTCTAAAAGGCTTTTGATTGGAACTAAATTGGTATACTTTGAGGATGTAAGTGAAAGAGATGGAAAGGGGAGAATAAGGGAAGAATTCTTACACTGAAGTTTAGATGCAGCTTGGCTCCTTTTTTATCAGCTGTCTGGTTTTGTTCCTAGTGTAGGGTGTTCCTAGTTTTCCTGATACGGATGGTAGGATGGAGCTGAGCTCAGGCTAGCTGCCTGAACACGTAATAAACCTCTTACATGACTGCATTATTGGACCAAAATTTTGCATTTTTCCATGTAGAAATTCTAGGTTTAAGTTTAAAATATAAACTCTGCAAAACTTGCTTATGTTATGCATGTCTCATTATGTTCCAGTATGAACTGAAAATTCAAGTAATAGTCTTACTTTTTATTCATTTTGCTCATCATAGTTTTCCCCGTTTGGGTTTGGATCATAATTAGTCTCAACTGAAAACATTCTTTTATGTATAGTTTGTCACTTATGAATGTGTATGTGTATTGCTTACCTAATCTAGCTTGCACTTTAGTATATTTGAGAGTGGTATCTTCTTGAGAATGCCAAGTGGTTTGTTTCCATAAAACTTGAAGTGAATTCAGATTGTCAGGTATCATTGTCATTTAACAGTGACTGAGACACGTACACATGTGTGTTTTTGTAAATGAAACAAGAAGTATTACCCTGTATATGTATAATAAACATCTGAATAGAGAACACTTTCAGAAAACATAAGGTTCTCTAAAGATCATAATTTCACTGCCTATAATGAAAAGATTGCATTGATAGCTTTTTAAATAAGTATGTATTGCTGCTTCTTTAAATAGTTAAAACAGTAAGGAACGGTATGTCTTGGATTGCCACAAATAGGATAAAGAGCACATTGAAGTCATACCTTCAAACAGTCTCAAGAGCAATGCATCAGGCAACTTTTGTAACTATTTTAAAATACTAACCATTTTAAAATAGAAACAAGGACAATTATCTGATTAAAGCTGTATGTTGTTTCTAATTTAAAAATGGGCCCTTATTCCAAGAGAACAACAGACAAAGCTGGGAACTCCTACCTGAAAGCGCAAATTTCACGATAAACTTTTTGGCTTGTTTTGAAGTCTAAAGTGAATGGAATAAGTATATTTTCTTTCATTCTGCCTACAGATTATATATATTAAAAAAATCTTTGAGCCTGAAAAAGGCATGTGTATCTTTTAAAATATTGGCCTAGAGTAGCAGTTGTAGACATGACTATATTGTAAAACAGGAAAGTCATAAACCAACTATGCTGCATGTCTTGTCAGAATTTAGGACAAATTTATGTTACAGGAAGCTGGAAGAATCTCCTTGACATTCATGGTTGTTATTTTGGAGCAGTAATATTTTGCCAGAAGGGAAAATGCTTTTCTTCAAATCAGTGTCAAGTTTTGCAACTGAATCCAAAACTGTCTTATGACTGAAGATTTTGTTTTTCTCAATCATTTTTCTGACACTTGGAATTTCAGTAGTTGATATGACAAGGATATAAATTCCTCATTAAAGTTCAGAACTGAATTCTATAACCATACCACCTGTTATCGTTAAACTATCTAGTGGTTCCTAATGATAGGAAAATGTCCCTCAAACCAAGCAGAAAATTCCGAAGAATAATTGTATTTGTATAAAGTTGAATCACACTGTAGTGTATATACAATGTGTATATATATTATATGCATATATATTTGATATATATATACACATTTATGTATATGTGTAAAACATATATATATTAGTAAATGTATGGTAACATTTAAAAATGAGACAGCCCTAAAGATTGAATTAAATACAGTATATTAAGAAAATAAGAAGGAAATAAAGCAAGGATGATGGTATGTTAGGACAAAATACAGGAAGCAGTCCTGGAAACAGAGATTAGGAAATGGCATTGCAATAGCTTAAACTTATAATATTGTACGAGATTAGCCATACTAGGTCAGCAAAAAAATACATCTAGTTCAGTGCCTTAGTTTTGACACCAGTCTGTGGCAGACAGGGAAGAGGCAAGGGGCAACCATATTACTATATTTTTCAGGTATGCTCGTACTCTCCATTAGCCAGCTGTTACTGTTTTGAATCATTCTTTATGATTTTTTTCTCCCATGAATTAGGAGAAACGTTTTGAGCCTATGCAAACTGAGGCAATCATTTCCCTGCATGCACAGAGTTTAACTATGAGCAAAGTGATGGCATAGCTCCTGTTTTGAACTTCCAGTCTGATGATTTCGGTCCTTTAATTCCATTTTTGTTTTATGACAAACAATAAACACACATTCCTTATTCATCTTCTTCTTGGCATCCATGATTTTACAGACTTCTTTTACATGCCCGAGGTTTAAAGGTCAGTTCTCGTACAGAAGTGTTTGTATGCCTTTGAGAATCCTTGCTGCCCTTCTTTGCTTCTTTTCAGGTATTACTATCCTTTTGGGGATATGAGGACCAGAACTATTTTATGCTCGTTTCCTTTCCTTATCATTTTTAAATATTTTGGTTTTATTTTTCACTCTTTAGGTTTTCTTACTCTTTAGCTAATATTTTCATAGAACTCTTCATTATAATTGCACGATTTTTGTCTAAGTAGTAAGGTTAACAACTGGTAGTTATTGACTAACACACTTTTTTCAACATTCTGACTACTCATTTAATAAAAAAATATTCTTGTTCATTTAAAGTTTGAAAATGTGCTTCAGAATTTAAAAATAAAAATAAACAGAGGCATTTCTGTTAAGTGTTTTAACTCTGCCATTGGCAAATTTTTAGTGTGGTTAAGCAACAATGCATATTTTATCCCAGTTCCTAGAAGATAATCATCTACAAAATATTAATCCTCACCACCATTGGCTACCCTTATAAGTATAAATTCATATAGTAAAATAACTGAAGGATAGTAAGTATTTCTCCATATTTTAAAGGAAGTAGAAGGCAGACAAAACCGGACTAGTAGTCCATCTCATCTAGTATTTTCTCTCTGGTACTGTTGAAAATAATATGTTTCAGAGAGTACTGTATCAGGCATATTCGCCACAACTCATTTGGAGAGTATATTTCTTTTTATATTTGTCACACTTTACAGCTTGAAACAAGAAGCTTCAATCCTTCATCCTTCAAGTCATTACCATCATCCTTTAGGGCACAAGCTAATCTTTAACTGACAAGAGCACAAAGATATATTTTAAGGAGGCAGATTACTCCATCATTTTCCACCATGGGTATGTTGCTTCTTTTTGTGATGTAAGTGGCCCTGGCCAGTGTTAAAGACAGAGCACTGAATTAATCACAGATCTGCTCCAGCACACAGTTCCTGTAAGATGGCTGATGATCCAGTGTATGCACAGTATGTCCTGTCTACAGTACATGAGAATTTAATTCCAGCTGAAAATACATGATAATGCATATCAAAAAGCCAATTGATGGTACTTGTAAGTCATTTTATACCTTATACAGTTATATAATACTGGATTTCATGCCCTTGATGCAAGCTTTACAAGTATTCATTAATACTTTTTTTGCTGGGAGCCAAGTTTGTTGTTTCTCCCATTTTCACACAATTTCGTTTTGAGAAAAAGCTTTACAGTTATTATAATAAATATTTTCCTTGTCTATGTGGAATGGAGAAGGCAACTGCAGACTGGAATTGCAGATTGCTGTCACTGTTTCTTAAATTTAAAAGTGCCCGCCTAATAACTGAAAATGATAATTGTTCTTTGTCTACAAAATATTTTCAACAAACAAATAAAAATTGGGACAGTTTTCAATTTCCTGCTCCATCTTGATTAAATCTCTGTTCTGTGTTCAGTAAATGATTTAGCACCTGCTTGGCAATTAAAAATGGAGAGAATTTTATCTTTCTAACTCACAGAGGTGGTGTGATAGATACACTAAATCCACTAACCACACTGCTGATCATCTGATTAAAGATCTGAGACCAGTGATCATCCTAATCCAGCACAGTTTTCTTAGTCAAAATCCTCAACTGTCTTTTATTTAAATTGCTTCAGAAGAGACATTGATCCACCAGAAAAGTCATATAGCTTGCATGTACTTGGGGCTGTACTATGAATCAGATTCAAAGTGGTTGAAATGATCTTGACTCCTCTGTTGACTTTTTAAATTGTTTTATAGTATTCATAGTCTTATAGAGTTAAGTCCAGAAAAGACCATTAGCTCACTTCATCTAACTGCCTATAAACCATATCTCAAGATACTCCTTCAGGAAATCCTTTAAATTTTGTCCGACTACAGGAGGACTCATGGCTTGGCTAACACACATTTTCCAAAAAGTCTCTAGTTTGAATTTTAAGCCACTAGGAGAGAATTTACCATTTTCCATGGAATGGATGTGAATTACAGGAGCTCGAGGGAGGATTTTTTAATGTGTGTTTTTTTTTTTTCCTACACAGTGTGACAACACTTCAAACAGGCACACTGCAATTTTTGTGGGAGTAAAAGGGGGTTGACATGGGTACCATTACTTTAAAATGTCCGGTGTGACCAATGAATAAGAGGGAGTACCATGCAAGATATAGTCCCAGCTTTAAATGGCAACATGTCTACATTCAAAACAACATGAGACATTTAGGGTTATATTTGTAAGGAACAAAAAAAAAAAAAAAAAAAAAAAAAAAAGAGAATTTAGTCCATCAGCTCAGTTTCTCTTACTCTAGAAATACATATATAATACTTACATAACTTCCAAACCTGAATACTTTCCCTTTGAATTCCTTCCTTCTGGAAAATTCAGGTAACATGTACCTGAACAAGATATTATTTTCCTATTGTATTTGACTATTCAGCTATTTATTTTCTCATATATATATTTCAAAACATGTTGTTCCAGAGCTCTGCAAAGTATCTTCATACCTCCTGTAGGTTAATCTGCAGTTAATTAAATTTGGTATCCCTATAATAATGAAAGTTGAAAATAACTTAGGAGAGAGTTTAGGGCAGGGTAGAACAGTCCAATTCTGGGTTGAACTTCTGAGACTATTGACCACTTTTTTAAAGCTGTGTGGATTCATGGAAATGATCAGCTTATTTCTACATAGGTTTTCACTTAATTGCCACATCACAGATTTTTAATTCTGCAAATTATCTTAAATATTAGATAATATGAGAATTTGAACAAATGCCATTTCCAGATATCGTTGCCATACAGAATTACGTACGCTTGTGAAGGACAATACTAGTCTCTCATAAATAAGGTACGTCTGTCTTTATCATCTGTATGGTGTCACTTAGAATATTAGTGCTCATATAATTCTAAACTGTCATTTATTTCTGTTAGAAAACCGCTTACGCTCAGAGGTGACTGTCTTCGGTTTTGATTACACATTGTGTTAATTATTATTTTAAGAGTGCATTCTTATGTAACGTACTTTCACTATCCTTGTCTCTGTGTTCTCTAGTTTTCAGAGTTTCCTGTGATTCCACCAAAGACACAAATCTCTGGGCTTGGTTCTTCTATATAGAGTGCAGAGAAAAAAAGCATATCCAACTTGACTAAATGTTCACAATTTTGCACCAAAAGGTAGCCTAACTATCAAAGACTGTTAAGTCCTGTTAACCAGCATAGTGTGCACAGAATACCAAAAATTGTGTCAATTCCCTTGTCAGTGAAGAAATACATCCAAATTCTGCTCCCACCTGCATGTGTGCAAGGACAGAACATGTTTGTCTGTACAAAATTTCTGTAAAAAAAGGGTCTCTTCTGTGACATTCTTCAATGCATAGAGAAGAATAAGCAGCACAGCTCGAGTAAGAAACACATGTCAGATGAAGGAAAAAACCCACTGGTATATAATAAAATAAAAATAAAATTTTGTCATGCTGCTTCAGTCCTAATCTTTTTTAGAAGTGCTTACCAGAATGCTGGTGGCTCTTGCAGCTCATGTATTAGAGCCTACAGTCAGGACTGCAGGAATGCTTTTTTTGACAATATACTGTTAAGGATACAGACTGTAATCCATTGTTTTCTAAAATCTCTGACTTTATAAAAAGTATAATTCTCCAGATTCATCCCCAGTGAGACAGTTTCAGCATTAGTGGGTCAAATCCTTATTCGGTTTAAAGGCAGTGCTCCTGTGACATAGATTTATTTATCAGCATCATCTACATCTACATCTAAAGAATTCAGCCCATAGACCTGTGTAGACAAATATTGAAATACTTTCTCTCTTCTAATTGCCATTGGTTTAAGGAATGACTGACTTTTAAACAGTTTAGTGACCTTTTATGCTCTGGAGTAATTTCTCTTAATATCTTCCGCAGAATGATTTGTAGGTTTGTTAGTTTTGCATTTGCTTGGTGGTTCTGGGGAGCTATACAGAATGCACTCTTCCTCCTGGTTCTTCCTTCCTTTATCAGGGCACACCAAGTTTTTCAAACATTGATGCTATTTTTCTCTTTTTATGTTTATTACTAGAACTCCTCATGCACTTGCAGACTCTGCAAAGCTCCACATAATTGTATTCATCTATTTTGAAAATTCTTATATTTTCATGTATGTTTTAGTTCTTTTTCAAGGATTTTCTAGGAACTATGAACTCTTTTTGACAATTCTTCATGACCATTCATTGTGCTTTCCAGCTTGCCCTCTTGGATGAATACATACTGTGACTACATAAGTTTGTATGTCAATATACAAATATACGTGTGTATATGCACACGTATATAAGTGTATACATATGTATGGTTATGTATACACACTCATGCATATATGCACAACATATTTAAAATATGCATTTATGGATATTCATAATAGCATTTTTAAGCATATAAGGAGGCACACAGACCCTGCCAGGGTGACTAGCTCTGTAAAATTATCATGGAGCATAATTTTCTTTCTATGCTCTTTTCAAGGAGTCCAGCTCTTCATGATACTTTCAGAAGTCAAGTGTATAGTATTATCTGTTCATCACTGTGACAAAACATTTTTTGTCTTCTGCAAATTGAAGTTCATTACATTAGTGCTGATGTTCTCTCAGCAGGTGGTGGATGTCAATTATTTTTTGCTTCTGTGTAATGAAAGCTGCTACATATTCATTTCAATTCTGTTACAGAGCTCTGAAGTTCTGACAAGCTGTGAGCAGTTCTTCAATCAGGTAAACTTATGAACAGCTTCATACTAGTTGGAATCATCATGTCCTGACTAACCTGGATTTCTCACACCTTGTCTTTATGTTTGCCTCATACACAGTGGCTAGGTTGTCCTTTTCCTTTCTCAATTTTTAGAGCTTGTTGCGGAAGACAGTCATCCAAACCTCACTTGTTCACTTGCAACAGCTGTGTCCAAATGTTGGACAAGCTGATTTTATTTTAACAGGTACACGCACAAGATAATTCGCATTGATCTGAGGCTTGGACCATGTCCACATGAGCAACCAACCTTGCCCTTGTCCAAATCAGTATGAAGTCTCTAGTCAGATCAAGCTAAGTTCTTCTCCTCTGGGAATAACAGCTCTGCTCTCAAGACTAGCATCCTGGCTGCCCATATCAGTCATAAGGACACAAAACAACCTGGTTTAAATCTTGAATAAAGTGCTTCTTGATCATACTGTATTCAGGTGAAAAAAACCCAGAATGTGATGTTGAATTAAAAATCTTTTCAACTCTTCCACCTGCTGTGGTGCTCAAATTCCCCATTTCACTTCCAGGAGTTTGCCATAACTTTGATATATTTTACACATATATATTTAAATATGTGTGTATATATATATTATCCCTAGCTCTGAATTGATTGAAAACTATTTTTAATTGTTTAGGTATTTAAAAAAATTTCTAAAAATATAAAGGTTTCTTCTTCCAAAGTCTTTTTTTATCTTACGACTCATTAGAGGGACAATAACTAATCGTGTGCTTGTATTACACTGGCAACTAAATCTGTTGAGAAAGATCAGAGTCATGCCCGTATAGGTCTCCCTTAGGGCCTACGTAAGCATTCTCTCTACTATGTGCACTTACATTGCCAGTGACCACTGCGGATGTAGCATCAAAATATTGAAACACAAGGCATAAAGAAAAGAGCGTTGAAAAGATTAATTTCATGTTTTTCTAGATAATAAGTCATCAGAATTAATTTTTATGATGGAAAGCAGGAAGAGTGTAGTGGCTGTGGACCTGCGACTGTTTAGCAGAATTGGTTATCTGGACTTACAGAGTACTGTCTGTGTTAGGTAGGTAGAAATTTGTTGTCAGCAATATAAAAACTTCTGTCATACTGAGAAGTTTAATGACAGGGAAGCATGGAAGAAGAGATTGCAATTTAGAGATACAATTAGTCCTCTGGAAAAGAAGTTTGAGAGTTGTATAGCTTGTTCATTAAAACACAGAACCACAGACTCACAGATTGGCTGAGGCAGGAAGGCACCTCTGGAGATCATCTGGTCCAACCCCCTGCTCAGAGCAGGGTCAGGGAGAACAGGTTGCTCAGGGCCATGACCAATTGAGTTTTGAATATCTCCAAGGATGGAGACTCCACAGCCTCTCTGGGCTCCAGTATTGGACCACCCTGACAGTAAAAAAGTGTTTTTGTATGTTTAAATGGAATTTCCTATGTTTCAGTTTGTGGCCACTGCCTCTTGTCCTGCCACTGGGCACCACTAGAGGAGTCTGGCTGTGTCCTCTTTACTCCTCCCACCAGGTATTTATGATCCCCCTGAGCCTTCTCTTCTCCAGGCTGAGCAGTCCCAGCTCCCTCAGCCTCTTCTTGTATGTGAGATGCTCCAGTCTCTGTATCCCTTTGCTGGACTCACTCCAGTATGTCCAGGTCTCTCTCTCTTACTGGGGAGCCCATCACTGGACCCAGGACTTCAGATGTGTCTTGTCAGTGCTGAGTAGAGAAGAAGGATCACCTCCCTCAACCTGCTGTTGGTGCTCTACCTAATGCAGCCCAGGATACCATTAGCCGCCTTTGCCGCAAGGGCACACTGCTGGCTTGTGTTCAACTTGGTGTCCACTGGGACACACAGGGCCTTCCCTGCCAAGCTGCTTTCCAGATGGGACATATACTGGGACCTGGAGTTATTCCTCTCCATGGTCAGGACTTGGTGTTTCCCTTTGTTGAGCTTCATGAAGCTCTTGTTGGCCCATTTCTCCAGCCTGTTGAGGTCCCCCTGAATAGCAGCACACCCATCGGGTGCATCAGCCACTCTTCCCAGTTTTGTATCATCGGTAAACTCACTGAGGGTGTTCTCTGGCCCATCAACCAGATCATTAATGATAATGCTCAACAGTATATGCACCAATATATTTTCCTGAGAAAAGACCTGTGTGACATTGTAGAACCAACATTCATCGCTCATGAAAAAAAAAATATTCAGACCATTTTATTACAAAGAGTCTGCTTCCCATCTTGTTTATCAGATACAAATGCTTCCATGAGTTTTTTGAATTGTCTTTTCCATTTCTGCCATTTTTGAGAAAGCTGTTCTTCCTCATGGATGAAAAAAAATACTGTCCAAAAATCACAAACTAGTAATTTTAAAACTAATTATCATAATATTCATCTTAAACTATGAAAATTTTAAATAATATTGTTCATGCTCTTTGTGTTGAATTTTGTTTTGAGTTCTAGGATTTATGTTTTCTGTATTTCAAACTTTTACCCAAAGCTATAAAAATGAGAAATTTAGCTTTGAAAATAGAAGCTCAGATTCTCATAGTTTCTGTGTTTGTGTTTTTTTTAAGAAAAAATAGAAAAAAATATTGAGCTTTTATAAAATGATAATTATTGACATCACTGGAACAAGTAAAACCAACTTATTTTGTTCACTATTGATTTTATGTAGGATTCCTTTTTTTTCCCTTGTTCTGGACTGCATTGATTGATTTTAGGATTTTGTTCCCTCTTCTTCTTCTTCTTTTCTTCCTTAATGATTTGACCTTGATCCCCTTTAACTCAGCAGCATGCAACAGTCAACAAGTTTTCACTAGATGGTCATCTAAAAGGGACATTGCTGTCAAATGATAAAGAGATAAGTTATTATAGCTTATGTTAGCCTTCATTTTCAGAGCTTAGTGGTCATCATATTTTTAGTTCAGAAGGCTTTTGTATTTACTTTGCTCAGTTCTGCAAAGTGCTGTAGGCGTTCTGATAAAGCAATGAGTTCCCTGAGGACCCAGGAGGAGGGAGCTGGATTTGTTGGATCGGCTGTCTTTTTCCACCATTTATAAATGTGCATTAGTACTGTTCTTCTGTATCCTCCTAAGTGCAGTGAGCCAGTTTGACTTTTCCTCTATTGTTGTGTTGGGTGATTATGTATTTCTGAGGTTTTTTTGCATTAAGACACTTTTCCTCACAATCTTCTTTCTTATTTTATCGTCAGCTGTGCTGTCATGTAGGAAGCAAATATACATATCAAGAGGCCAAAGTTCAATGATGTTTCAGTAGTGAAACTTCTTTATGCTACCTGCTAGAGCTCTTGCACTAGACTAAAATTCAACTTCTCAAATTGACTTTTCTTACTCTTGTTCGTATTGTGCATTTGGAAATCAAACATTAGCAAAGATTTCTCCATCTGTGAAAGATAACAATGTGCTAAACAATAAGGTAATAATGAGGAGAGGGACAACGTAAATAAAAGGAAGTGTTATGTATATCTGTAAATACTGCTAATTGAGCATCAGAAAAGGTTTTAGTACCAAGCTTCAAGTAAGCCCTGCTCCTTGTGATGCCCACATGAGCCTTTTTCTACAAAAGCTCTTGTTTCATCTGCATGTATTGTCCAAGTACACAATGTATTGCTGTTGTACTGTATTTATGACTTATGGCCAGGCAGGATCCAGCTGTTTAAGGTAGCAAATCATATTAGGAAATTGCCACTGTGATGCTTCACATATACTTGTTAATTATGGATCTGCAAGAATACTTAAATCAGCATACAGACAATCAGTATTTAAGCTTTCCATTGGCATCTAAAAGAAGAGACACTCCGATATCTCCCTTCTTCAGGACAAGAGGACATTCAGGGTAATCAAGTCCAATTCTTTTGAACTCTGGGATATCACACCTTTCCCAGTTAGTAAAGATCCACCTTAGTTTTATCATCTACCTGCCCTATTAGAAGACTTGTCCAAAACCACATTCTTGTCTTCCTGGCTATTTGTACCCCTTTATTTTTGTGCCAATGTGGTTCTTTAGTTTAAACAGCAGCTTTCACTTCCTGTTCTTTGCTCTTCCCTTTCTCTCACTCTCTCTCCTTCCCACTCCCTGCCAGAAGGAAATGTTGCAAACCATCTTTCCCCATTGGGTTTGTAGCCTAAGCTAGTCACACATTAGCCTTCTAGCTCCATTATTAGCCTTCTTTCATTTAATAGTGTTTTCTGTTTCTTTAATCACCCTACAAGTCCTCCTCTGTACTGTGCCAGTGGCTCTGCACATGGGTAACATGTACAGAGAAGCACAGACACTGTAATGTCATTACTAATTTCAAATTTTATATATTCAAGTTCTTAAAAGACCTGGAGGCTAAAAGTTAGATTCCTGATCTAAGAAGATGAATGGCATAGAGAAAAAAAGGGAAGAGAAAGAGACTCATGTTTGTACACTTCATGAATGTCTTTGCTCAGAATATCTACAATTATTAAAATCTTGTAATCAAATGAAGTGCCAGTTAAACCCAGCACAGCCCAATGTAGCCATTTAGCTCTGCTTCTTTTCATGGACATAATACCAGCATTTCTTTTTTTTCCTGGAACTTAAGTGGTGGTCACTCAGCATTTGTCTGTAAAGTTTGAAAGAAATTTTCAAAAGATGCTAAGGGATATATGCCCCCATTTCCATGTAAATCCCAACTTTATCCCTGCTTGCATCTAATCCCTAGTTCAGCTTCCTTTCCTACCCTTCTGCTTACAAATTGTCATGGGAGACTGGTCTTTGTCATAGTCTGTGCAATGAGAGGGGCCTGCAGGGCTTGCATAATAATGGTGTTTCCAAGTAGTTCGGTAGGATTACATTTTGGATTAAACCTCAGGAATACCATTCAGCAATGACAACTGAAAGATCTATTATGAAGGATGTATGTAAACAGTGCAGTGTACTGGCTTCATAGAGGAAAAAACTGAGCTACTTTCATCAAACTGTGAAGATCAATGTTTATCGGGTTGTGATTTCTGGATCAATGGTGGTCCATAAGCTTTCAGAAGGAGTGTAGCAAAATGCCTTTTTTTTTGCATATATTATGTTTATGAAGACGGATAAACAAATCAAACAGAGGGATATGGAGGAAATACAGGAACACTGAAAATGTAACCTATATTCAGCACAGCAGTAATGAAAACTTTTTGTAGCATTATTTCGTATTGTGGATGGTTGTTTGTGTGTGTGTGTTTGCACGTGTGCGCATCTGCACGCTTGTACTATATATCTATGTGTGTATGTTTTTATATTTAAACGAGGTATTCCTCAAATTTGAAAAGAGTGAAAATCAAACTAGATGTTCCTAGTTACTGCTTCCATCTCTATCACAGCATGCAAGTGCTGTAATGAGGAAGCTCAAGAACTGTTCATGCCACAGGCAATATCAATACTGAGGAAATCATACAGCTTGTCTGAATCCTTATGACTTCTTTTCACCAGGTCAAAAACTGGTTCAAGAGAACCAATTCTCTTGAAAGGCAGTGGACGTGAGAGGATGCCTTTCCAGGCACTGTGCTCATTCTTGCTTTTTTCTTTTAGAAGGTTAGAACTAAAAATATTCCTGCATTCCCAAATGACATCTTTTCGGGCCAGGTTTGAAACACATTGACAACCATTATGACCAATGATTTCTCCTCATTTATAGGTCACAAATAATTGATAAACTTTACCCACAAAGCTATTTTTTCCAACTTTAAGAAAGGACCCTGTGTAAGTGTCTTTCATTTTTAGTAAAACATATCTGTTTTGTTTTTCTATTTGGATTATAAGTTTGGAGAAAGAGAAATTTCAGAAGTATATCTGTTTATGAGACTCCATTAAGCCCGTAAGATATTAAAAAGTATTCTAGCTTACTTCTTCCCTTTACTCCACCCTCTAACTCAAATGACTAAAATACATTCTCTTGGACTTTTTCTTCACTCTACTGTTTCGTGTCTTGAGTACATTCCTCTAAGTATTAAAATTATATGAAGAAAAATTACGCAAATTCTTGGGGGAAAAGGCCACACAATAATGATAACATTCACTTTTAATTGTTAATATATCCTTTTATACTTTTATGTGTAATATCTATCCATCCTTTGTATGTTGCATTGTTGGTGCAATAGAGTTACGTGCAGAATTATATTGAGAGTTTTGTGTTTTTTTTTTTTTTTAAATTAAATTCCTGAAATCTCTGAAGTGGACTAAGCAGAGTTAATAAAGGTTAGGAGACTTCACATATTAAATCATGCCCAGATACATTCAATTATATTTGAAAGTTGCTACTATCTGATTGCGATCCTATCATCATTTGAAATCCAGTATGTTCCTGATCCATGCTATAAAAACTATCGTCACAGATGTTTCTATTCAGTGCCCTAGTGGTATTCCCAATAGTGGACCACAAGGCATTTAGATGAACCATCTTTTGTACCCTATGCTTGGAAGCTGGAGACAGAATTGAATCTCTGGTACGTGGCTTGCAGGGTAAATATATAAGACTACAGGCCTGTTACTGTTGTGAAAGGTCTTCTGTTGATAAATATAAAACTTGTTTCCAAGTTCTATCAATCCAGCACATTTCATGAACAGTAAATTCATTTGGAATAGAGTTACAGATTTTTACCAGACCCAATGCTTTACATCATGTTTGTGGGACTAGCAATATTCATCTTGCATTAAATAGTTTTGTAACTAATACTATGTATAGTGACATAGAAATAAAAGGTGAAATAAAAATGACAATTTTTTTTTTTTAAAAATACACCTCCTGAGGACAGCAGTCATTCTTAATAAAGCCATGAGTAAACCATTTCAGAAAATACAACAAAGCCATAGTCTCTTACCATATCCAATCCATATATACTAGTGTCATCAACATTGTATTGGCATTACAGATGGAAGGAAGAAAATACATTTCTCTAAAAAATAGCAGAAGTTTGACTTGATCATTCTCTACCTGCAAATATATAGTTTATATCATCAATATGGGCCCTTTTCAGTCCAAATAAGAGCATATGAAATTGCTTATGTGAATACTAAATTTATAAGTATATGGTTAGTTATAAACCAGAACATACATTCATTGCTTAAGAGAACTGGATGCCATTATATGTTAAAGCCTTTGTAGACTAGGTTCTCTTTATACTTCCATGTAGTGTAGATTAAGACAAGCGCCCATAAATCTGAGCTTCAGAAAGGGCAGGGTATGAGCTTCTTTTATGTATAAAGCTGATACTCTTGTTTCAGTGAGAAAACTCTGGAATGGAAAGACAGGAATAGGCTTCAGGGACTGAGGAATATGAAGAAGAGTTTAAGTAGAGTTCTTGGAACACAGCCCATAATTTGAAATCTTTGAAATTTTAGTGATCATTGTCTGGGTTCAAACTATCATCTAAGCACTGATGAAGCAGAAGCACTTCCACTAGTCATGGCATAAGACAACTATTTGGCTAAGGTAGGACATTGCTAATGTAGTAACATTTTCAATTGTCCTTCAGTTGTCCCAGAAAGCTTGTGAAATCTCCATTCTTGGACTTAAGTCTCAACTGGACAAGCCAAAAGCAACCTGTTCTACCTTGAAATTAGCTCTGCCTTGAGGGAAGGTTTTACCAGATAATTCCCTGACATCCAGTTGATCTTCTCACATAAATTATTCTATGTATCGAAATGATCTCTAATACCTTCACTTCTAAGGAAGTATAAGGAAAATAAGACTTGAGTGAAAAACTGTAGTGGGACTCAGAGGTGATTCTTTTGAAGAAAGAGAAAACCTCGTAGTGGATAATTCTGCATAATGTGCCCATAGGAGGAAATTCCTCTTAAACCTGTTCATCAGGTTTATTTTCAATATTTATTGAATATTTATTCAATATTTATTTTATTTTCAATAGCATAAAAGTGATTTATTAGACTACCTCCCATTATAAACAGGATTTTAGTATTTGGCTGCCATTCTCTAACTGGAATTTAGACTCTTAAGAATGAGGTTAGTAAGATTATTTAAGCGGTTAATGATGAACACGCGGACTTCAAAAAATTCAAAACCTATAAGGGATTAAGCTAGTTCGAAAAATTCTTCACGTTTGTCAACTGAGAATATTCTTGCCTGTTCCTCTGGCCTGCATAATAGCCAAAATAACCAAACATAATAACCAAACATGCCCAGTCTTCCTAAGCCTAACTAAAATAAATAGAAACCCTTTTGAGGGACTTCTCAAATTAAAATTAAATTATATCCAACAGTTCTATTTTTTAAACAGGCAACCAGTGAAAAGGAATCACCCAAGAAAAGACCAAAAAAAGGAGATGTTAAGTGAAATCTTAAATCTTCATTTTGTGAAAAAAAAAAATTTTCTAAATAGGTTTTCATTTTGATAATTGTAATCCTTCACAATAACTTTGAAGAGATAAAAGTATAAGCACTGATAATGTACTTCCTAAGTTTCTTCTCACTGAGGTATTTAATTGTTTAGTAGAATAAACCTTTAGCTTTTCCTTTTACATAGAATTTCTGTTTTAAAATATGCAAAAAGGAATATGTGAAAAGTTTACTATCAAAGATTGAAGCTAACACAGATCATGGCAAGCATAATCTCTTTCTCAAACAGAGAAGAAGAGTGGGAAGAAGAAACCTTAAGGCTTTTGAGATATCTTTTAGAACAGTTCAGCCAAGTCAAAATATGTCTCATGCAATACTGTCAAGATCAATAAGACTTACTATACAGTGACTTGCTGAAGTTACTTTGGATAAATTATTCACCAAGAACTTCAGAGTTTTTATGGCATTTTAAGACAATGATTTAACAAATTTCAAAGGCATGGCAATTCAGACTATTGATCCGAAGCTTGGAAATTCAACTAATTATACCTAAATGTCACAGGTCAATGAAGTTTTCAAAACTAACCTAAGAAGGTAGAAGGATTAATTTATGTGATCTATAGTGTTCCCTCTTTAGGGTCAAGTTTGAAACACTGTAGAAATGTTTTTTACAGCAACGGCAGCACTTTTGCCTCCTGCCAAATTGGAAAGTGTATAAAGCCTAAAGAGAAAAAATACATATATTAGGAGAATTAAGCAAATTTCCTGGAACTTCAGTCCCCTCTCATGTGTCCAGAAATTTATTTTATTATCATATTGCCCTCCAGATATCATTTAATTTGAAATAATTTTTCTGTAATAACAAACTTTTTACTTCTTTAACTCTTTCTATTTTGGGAGTATATCCTTTTGTGAGTGTCAAATACCAAGCATGTATATCTGCATTTAGAAAAACCTACATAGGCTGGCTATATTTAACAAATGAAACACATAACTTTGCATTTGAATTTCAAACGCAAAAATGAAACCTAGATTTGGCACAGTTAGGGGCAGGACAACATAGCATAGAGCATTTAGAAAGTGCTGCAAATAAACCAAAAACTACTTTACGACCTTTTTTTTTTACATCTCTGAGCAAATAGCTTCATACAGCTTTATTAGTATTTTCAAGAGTCCTATATATTTTGAAAATATATTCTTAGCTGTCAAAGGCATAATCTTTTGCATTGTGCTATACAGCTATACTGAAAACATCTTTGTTAAAGAGAGACGTTAATAAATGCCACTTTGAAATCGAGCCTGAACAATAACAAATCTTAAAACTACATTTTTTTTTTCCTAAAGCAAGAAGTGATCAGCTGTTCTGCCATTGTCCACTTTTGCCTGACACCCATATTGCTGAAATGTGTGAAAAATGAGTGAAGGATGAAATAATCTGTAGATAAAATGTTCTTTTTGGTTAAAGAATAGAAAGAAGGAAAAAGGAGGAGAATAAACATGTTTTATATTTCTGTTTTGTTCCATATGCACCAATTACAGACTTTAGCTGCTGGTGGTCAGAAACCCTAAGGATCTTGTGATGTGTGTTCCTGTTTGTCTCTAATCCTATATTCAACATTGTACTGAGGTCTGTTAAACATCAAAAAGCTTTTTTTGCGCTGTAGGTCCTCCGAGACCATTGTGCCTAAATGCCGTAAAGACCTGGATTAGGTTTATGCATTGTTAAGGTGGTTTAGATACATCTTAGCACTAGGTCTATGCATCCCATATTCTGGGTGCAAAAAGACCATATGGGATTTGCTTAGTGAGGTTAAAGAAAGCAAAAGCATAATAAACATTGAATGCTTATCTTTCATTTCGTACCTTTAAAATAGATTCTGCTTATCTCATTTGAAATTTTATTCCATATTAGTTTACTTAAAGGGTATAAAGGTGTAAAGAACTTGTGTAAACTACCTAGAGAAAAAATAATCTTATCCAAAAGAAATAATATTTTTAAAGTTTCTTGACTTAGAAATGGTAAAGTTTGGAATAAGATAACAACTGCTTTTAATAGCAACTGCCAATTTTTGGTTTGTCTCGGAAGCCTGAATTATGGAAAGACTATAAAGCATTGCATTTAGAACTGATTTTTCTTTTAATAAAAATAAAATAAAATTTA
>NW_009200858.1:0-30760 GCF_000690835.1 Fulmarus glacialis | reverse complement strand
AAATTAATATTTACAAAAATGTTTAACGAAATATCTGTTTGATTGCTCACTTAATTTCTTGTATGGACTTGAGCTTGAATGTTACAAACTCTAACAGGTTGTACTCATGGTCATTTCAACATGACTGGAAGAAACATGTAGTGAACAAGTCCTTCCTCTAAAGATGTAGTCCTCTTTTGCAGAAGTAACAGAAACATTTAAGATGATGACAAGTATCTGTACATTGGAATGCTTAATTTGTTCTTTAATTTTCTTATGCCACCACTCAATCTGCTTGTCTTTCCAGTCTATGTTACCTACTCTTATGAGGTAGTGCTTTCCCTGCCGGTTAGAATGAAGTGATGTATTGGAAACGTACTATAGGAGAAAGAGAAAATAAGAGAAAAGAAGGAAGAATATATAATGTTTCAAAGATGATGTTTTTAAAAAAAATGTTTCTTAGCTGCAAAATCATCATACCTACGTGCAACCTATGTTGTAGCATGAGAGCCTTCTATGAGTGTTTAAAGTTTTCTGGTTGAAATGACAAATTAAGGCATGAAACAGCATTTTCCTCCAGACTGCTGCTTGGAAAAAAATTTATTGCATTATTACAATTATAATTATAATTGCTGAGTTTAATAGTTTCTCCCTATGTTAATTCAAATGCTATATTTCTCTCAATGCTGCTACAATACCTGGAACAGCATACATTTTAAATGACTGAAATGAATTTCAGTGCCAAACTTTCATGACTAAGCCAAGGGGAAAATATGACAAACAAACAAAAAAGTAGTTTAAAGTAGAATGCAAAGAGAATAGGGGAAATAATAAATATTTACAAAGGATACAGATTAATAAAAAATAAAATAAAAAAATACTTAACTGGAACAGTGTTTTCTAATTAAAAAGTCATAAACAATGAAAATTATTCCATACAGATTTGTCTGTGAAACATATTTTACATTGTGCTTTTCTTCCTTTTGCTGTCTTTCATTTCAAAAGGAGTTATGTGAATAAAGTAGGGGTACACTTCTTAGCTGCTTTAAAAGGGGGGACATTTTCTCACGTAAACAATCCAGAAAAATACTCTGGAAAAGCTGTTTTTTAAAGTACTTGATCAAAATTTTAAACAATCACCTTTTAATCTTTATTTATCAGGAATTTTTTTGTAATCTCAGAAAGTTTTGATCCACCACAGAACATCCTGTGTCAATTAAATGTGTGAACGAGCCACAGTTTCTTTGGGTTTGACCCTCGTTTGGAGGTTATTGGCATCACCACTCAGCTGGAAGAATAAGGTTTATGAACATTCATTATCTGCTATCACGCAAAGTTGGCCAAGTTGCTTCAAAACAGTTTTAGTGTCTATTCAGACTAACTCCACTGTCATGGTTTAACCCCAGCCAGCAACTAAGCCCCACAGAGCCATTCTCTCACTCCCCCCGGTGGGATGGGGGAGAGAATTGGAAGAGTAAAAGTGAGAAAACTCATGGGTTGAGATAAAGACAGTTTAATAGGTAAAGCAAAAGCCGTGCACTCAAGCAAAACAAAACAAGGAATTTATTCACCACTTCCCTGCAGGCAGGTGTTCAGCCATCTCCAGGAAAGCAGGGCTCCATCACGTGTAACGGTCACTTGGGAAAAAAAAACGCCATCACTCTGAATAAGCCCCCCTTCCTTCTTCTTCCCACAGCTTTATATGCCTGAGCATGACGTCATGTGGTGTGGAATATCCTTTTGGTCAGTTGAGGTCAGCTGTCCCAGCTGTGTCCCCTCCCAGCTTCTTGTGCACCCCCGGCCTCCTCGCTGGTGGGGTGGGGTGAGGAGCAGAAAAGGCTTTGACTCTCTGTAAGCACTGCTCAGCAGTAACAAAAACATCCCTGTGTTATCAACAGTGTTTCCAGCACAAATCCAAAACATAGCCCTGTACTAGCTACTATAAAGAAAATTAACTCTATCCCAGCCAAAACCAGCACAGTTATTCACCTTAAACTTAGGTAATAACAGAGCAACAGGCTATGGATAGGATCATAGAATCATAGAATCATTAAGGTTGGAAAAGACCTCTAAGATCATCAAGTCCAACCGTCAACCCAACACCACCATGCCCACTAAACCATGTCCCTGAGCGCCTCATCTACACGTCTTTTAAATACTTCCAGGGATGGTGACTCCACCACTTCCCTGGGCAGCCTGTTCCAAGGCCTGACCACTCTTTCAGGAAAGAAGTTTTTCCTAATGTCCAATCTAAACCTCCCCTGGCACAACTTGAGGCCATTTCCTCTCGTCCTATCGCTTGTTACTTGGCAGAAGAGACCAACCCCCACCTCACTACAACCTCCTTTCAGGTAGTTGTAGAGCGCGATGAGGTCTCCCCTCAGCCTCCTCCACGCTAAACAGCCCCAGTTCCCTCAGCCCCTCCTCATAAGACTTGTTCTCTAGACCCTTCACCAGCTTCGTTGCCCTTCTCTGGACACGCTCCAGCACCTCAGTGTCCTTCTTGTAGTGAGGGGCCCAAAACTGAACACAGGATTCGAGGTGCGGCCTCACCAGTGCCGAGTACGGGGGCACGATGGTGGAAGACAATCTCTTAAAATGTCACAGATGTTTTTACCACCTGCCTCATCAAATTTGTTCGTCTTCAACAATACATTGTAATATTCAAGGCAAAAATTCCTAAGCAGAGCATAAATTAGTATTTGTATTTATATTATTCTCTGCAGCATTCTGTAAACTACAGCCTCTCAGCTTATACTCAGCCTAATTTTACACTGGTCTTCCTTACACAAATGCATCCTTATTTCTATATTATGTATTTCTCAAACATTTAATTCTTTCCTCAAAATACCCAATAAAACATAATTATCAGGTTCTTTCATTTTTACTATCTACAATTGCTTTTTCCTTTATTTTGGATTTACTTGCTCAACATATTTTCAGTCCTAGGGAGATGCTACAATTATCATAACAGGTCACTAAAAATAATAATGTCACTGGAAATAGTGACATTTTGAATAAAATAACGTCATTCATACTCCTATGTGCATGATGCTTAAACCTCAGCTTTGAAATCATGTTATATTCATATTGTATGTCATTCAGGTCAGGTGGAATTAATGTAACAGTTCACCTCTTTGCAGATGTTTGTGAGATTTAAGAGTGGATTTTATGATTATTTAAAGCTTTTTCAGGCACAGAGATATAAATAGATAAGTCATTCATGACATTCTGAATGATGATAAAAAGCTAATCATACCTATGCCCATCAGCCCAAAGACCTGACTACAACCAAGCATCATGTAAAATCTGTAAATTTTCTCATCCACATTTGTGAAGTAGACTGATCAAAGTAGGAATAAGCTGGAAAGGAGAGAATATATTTATAATTTTTTGTCAATTTTAATAGGTATTAATCTTCTGGAATATGATTCAATTTCATTCTAAATAATTTAAACATGATTACAGCTTGAAATAAGACTTTCAGAGAAAACTAGTAATTTACAGTTTGGGAGGCCAGTCACTCATGAGAATGGCTTACGGAGAACTTCAGTTATCTACAGGATCTTGAGTCACTGTTGTAGACAGAAGCAGATTAAGTTAAATTAAATTTTAAAAATTGATTCTTTTGCTATCAGTCTGAATATTGTCCACATTACTGTTAACTTCTGTGCTAAGATTCCCTGTCATGTATTCTGTGTGACAGTTTTAATGTCATTATAGAAGTCTTCTCTTATTTGTGGAAAGCAGATAAACCTGTCAAAAAAATGACCTGTAAGTAACAACATATGGGACGGGCGATATTGTTTCCTGTCTTGCGAATAGACAAGAGCAGCTTCAGAAGCTACAGTATGTGGCATCTTGCATGTGACATCTTGCCCAAAACCTTAGAACAGAACTGAGAGTTTTCTTATTGATGATCTTTTTTTCCATTTTCAAAGGTAAAGCAAAGAGATTGGTGACATTTTTGTAGGGAAGGGAAAGGAAGGAGAAACAGAAAGGGAAGGGGGTAACATCAGGGATTCAGATAACAGTTTCACCATGGCAACTATTGTACCACAGAAAAGGTCGATTAATGTAAACCTGGAGATTAGGATGGAATGACAGTGGTGTCACTCTCTTCCCTCCCTTCCTCCAAGGAAGTATAAATGCAGTCAGTTGCCACAGGTAGATACGTTTTTCCTCAGGAAAGATGAAGATGGCCAAGAGAGATATAGAACATTTTATTATTTGTCCCCTATCAAAATACAGAGAACCAGAAAGCATTTGTCAGTCTTTGCTCCTGTGATGGTATTTGGGTCACTCAATTTGCTCTCTGCTGGGTATGTTAATGGAAGTCCTGTTATGTCCTATTTCTGCAAGCTATAAACTTTGACAATTTTCTGAAAGCTTGTATAGCAAAAGGTAGCTGTTAGATGAACCCATCTTAAAGGTTTATCTTGTCCTGGAAAGTTCCAAAGTTTCATCTGAGCAGGTAAGCTTTTTTCCAAGACAGGAATAACCTTCTGATAAGAATTTATTTTGGTTCTTTTGAAGAGTTTTCTTGAAAGAATTGTCATCTTCACCCTTACTGCAGGCTTTTTGTTGGGTGTTAGATTTATTTATGGTGATGACCGTTTAAACACCTTTTTCTGCTTTTAAGAATTTTAAATGTCAATGCAAAGCTAAATCTGTATAATAGCAGATGAAAAATGTATTTTAGCATGTGTACTATGAACACAACTTAATGAAAAGATCTTTGATGCTGATAAATGCAAATACAGCAGACGTGTCCTGATAGTCCATTCACTTGAACAGACAATTTATTACAGCAGCTGCAGGGACACACTTCACTCTTAGAAGTGTTGTAGCCATAGTGAAGGGTACAGCAGTGCCTTAATCAGCATTTGTAAGTGCTTTCTGCAGTGACAAAGTTACCACTAGTAGAGCTGCCAGCACTCAGCAGAGCAGAACATTTCTGCACATAGCTTAAAACATGGGAATCCTAGATTTTAAATATATTTAAAAGTGAGTCTGTTGCATTTGTGATCACTGGGAAAAATTACGCTAGCATTTTAGGTATGTGTGCATGATTCCATTCCAGATCTCTTTGCCTCTGATGCTGGCTTTTTAATGATCACAGTTCTGACAACTCTGAATCAAGGTTGCTGATATGGGCCTAATTCATAAATAAAGGGGATTTTTGTCTCGCTCATTTTACATTTTCAAATAAATTAAATATTACTTTCCTCACACTTTCAGTAAAAAAAAAGCACCTAAATTACAATAGTTAAACTGGAGAAAAAAGTGCAGAGAACAAATATTTTAGGAATGCATTTCACTTGGATGCTGGCAAGAAGTTTGGCACAGGTCAGAGGTACAGCAACAACAGTCTGTTGATTACAATGTTTTCACTTCTGACCCTACACAATCTCTTTTTCTAAGCTCTTATTTTGCTGAAGTGCATCTGACCTATTTCTTCCCTTAAGTGCAGAAAGTAATTCTTTACAGAAAGTCACCAGCTATACTAGCACATGGAACAGAATGTAAATGATAAAGTACAGTGTTACCAGTGTGCCTGGGTGGCGGAAAAAAACAAACAACCTGATGGTTTTCCAGTCCTTGAGAAATCAATAACATCAACAATGTTAGTTACCAAAACTAAAGTAAGTATTGAGTATAAAGATGATGTAAAAAATTGTAGGTTTATTGAAATTATATGATTTAATATACAAAGGCTCATTCTGTGCTGCCACTGAAGACGTGAATGAAGAGGTGAAGGCACAGTTATAAAAATAAGCTCCCATTCTGAAATCATATCCAAGCTGTTCAATTTGTCACAAGCTACCAAAAAAGTCCACTGTTGCCAGCCTATGCTTAGGCTTATGTATAAGATCAAAAAGTGAGACTCTGGAAGTGGACTTGAATTCTAATTCAGCCTCTTGCCTTGTCATTGATTGCTTCATGGGATGGATAGGGTAGCTGAAGGCAAAAGTGCGTTTGTTTTCCATTCACCCCTGAGAACAAGCTCTGGCCACATTTGTCCAAGTTTCCTCAGCCAAGGATGACTTACAAGGGCTCAGAACTAAAATGAACTATCTTCAAAATGTGTTAAGTCTTCTCTGGCCAGATTAGGAATCCCAGTGAAAGGATACTCTGTCAAAAATTTTGTGTTGTCATTTCCAGAGAAACAACCTCCCCTTCCCCAGATTCTAAAAGTTTTGAAGAATGAAAACACAATTTAAAGGAATAAATTCTTCCTGTCTTTTTATTTTATCCCAATGCTGACTGCCACACTATGGCATACTGAAATTCTTTCCAGGTTTCAGATTTCTGTAAAGACAGTAGCAATGACTGAAAATGTTTGGTTTGGGGTTTTTTTATAGCTATTTCACTCAGGAGGACTAATGATGCTGTGGACACCTGCTGTGACCAAAAAACCTTCATTGAAATGGGGAATATTCTTGAAGTCTCAAAAGATGGATTCTGTGATGTCGGTGGGAAAATCTTCACCAATATGTTAGCAAAATATTCCTATGCTTCTCATGACATGTATATCCTTGAGATACTCATAATCAGTCATGTGATGAAGCCATTGTCAGTCATCTCTAGGTGGTTAATTGGTATGGATATACTTCAGAGTAGAATGATATGGATTTAAGTATGAGTATCTGACATATGTTTATCTATTTTAAGGGAGAGCAGTAGCTTATCAAGAAATTATTTATTGCTACCGTATGGCAATTCCCCAAATGATAGCCTAATTAAGCTCAATTTATCTCATAACCCCCCCAATTTTTTGTCATCAAAAAGTACTTAAGGACTGAAAATATTGCTTAACATAGCTTGTGGGGTTTTTAGAATTGTTTCCTTTTTTTTCCTTTTATGAGTTCTTAAGATGTTTAGAGCGTCATTTAAGCTGCACAGTGCTACCATAAGGAAATAAAGTTGAGGCATGCCTTTTCCCAGGTATTCCGAAGTTTTCATTTTATTGCTCTTGTTTTAAGAACCTCTTGCAGTTTGCTTTGAACACTTTCCTCCTCAGAAATCTCTCAATCTCCAGAGGTCTATTAAAGATATATAGATATCTAGAAATCTGTTAGAGATCCAGAAGTCAGACAGAATGTATGTGCAATAAACTTTGGGATTCAGTAAAACAGTCTAATAAGAAGACCTTCAGTTTATCTGTATAAAGCAAATTAAGAATAAAGTTCCTTTAACAGTATGCTCTCTCTACAGTATGTCTACAATATAAGAGTAAAAGAAAATATATTTGACGTTATGATTGAAAACAAGGGCAGAATATTTGAGAAAGAATTGCTTTTGAAATATTTAGGTATGTCCTCTAAAAATATATTAGAAAATGAGAAAGGGATGTAAAAAAGTACATAAAGGGCTATGTTAAGTTATTACTGGATTCCGTGTTGTATCTGTGTGCTGGAATTGAGTGTGTGTTGCAAACTGCTTTTCCATTGTGCTCGGCGGTTAATCAAGGTAAGAGGATCTGGGAAATTTGGTGCAGAATAATTGCTTATTTTTCATGTGTAATGCAATTACTTTTTCTTCGATAAACTACTACTTAATATGACCTACTCTACTGAATTTATGTTGACCATTATGATATACAGTGTTTTAATTGCCAACTGCAGGATGTATGAGCTCACAAAATTACATAAAAAAAGAAGTTTCTTTTTCTGACCTCCTCAATGGAGAAAAGATGACAATCTGAAAACAGGACCTGAAAAACCACTTAAAACTACTAAAAATAATACATTTTTAGTAATTCTCTATCATCTATTTTCACTGTCATGTTTTTATATCAATGTAATTATTAGGAAAGTTAAAATTGTGATTGCCATTATTGATTCCACTAGCTAATAAATAATATTCTAAGCGATGAAGGGAAAAGTAATACAGAATGCTCCAACCAAGTGATTTCCAAAGAGCCAGGGTAGCGGAGAGCTTAGGATGGATTGGGAGAATCAGGGGAAGCTGTGGAGAAGCTGAGGATGGGTTGGAAGAATAAACAAGACTGTGCCAAAGGAGTTAAACATCTTTGGGATGAAAAGGAATGCTGTTTTTCTCATCGCAATGTCTGATGTCAGGGTTTCCAAGAGAAAGATTCTTGCATTCTTTAGGGAAAAAACAGAAGAAGCTTCTGAGAAACTCCACTGTGGTGGGGGTAATTTTAGACAAAATCTCCGGAGGAAGAACAGCCAAGGAGAGGCAAAGGCAATTCTGTTTTGGTTCTAAACATTATTATTGACTAGGGAAAAACATTTTTGTTTGAATAGTGTCTCTAAATAATGTCTCTGAAGGAGAGACTGAAGCAATGTTCAGAGGGATATAGTTAGTCTTCCCTATCACAGAATAATTAAATGATCAAATCATGTCTTTCCTTCTGGACCAACTGGGTCCTGCACTGAAAAACAAACGCTGTGAAAAAGCATTCTTATGATTTATGATGGATGGTCCATTTGTGTGAGATCCAAAGCAAAGTAGCAGAATCTTTTCTACAGTTGTAATTCTAACACATCACTTATATTAAAGTTTGCTTAAAAAAAAAAAAAAAATTCATTCCACAGGATCATTTTCAACCTAATTCTAGTTGTTATAAAATAGATCATTTGCAAGGAAGTTGAAGTTCTTTTGTGTGAAAAGATTGAAGGTAAAAAAGAAAGGTTTGAAGTGGCAAAACCATTAAACAGTCATTAATATAAACTCAAATAAGAAACCTGGTGTATTTCAGGAATTCTGAAGGGACTGGTAATTTGAAGAACCACAAGAGATAGTCATGCAAGAGACAGAGAAGTAAATTTTAATGGGATATAAAAAAAGGTTAAGGATGTTAAGAAATGTGAACACCTACGTAAAAGTGATACCTGAAAGAAAAGAAAAATAGGCCCAGACAAAAATGAAAAGAAAAATTTAAGTAGTGGCATTTACAACATATAGGTGAGCAATTATGAACTTCATACTACTTTGTTTTTTACAAAGAAAGATTTAGTCTTCATCTGCGCTCAAGAATTGTAGAATGTGATTTCCTGTGTGACATTAGAATAAAGGCTTAGGAGTCTAACAACCTGCTGTTGAGATATATATATAAAAGTAATCCAAGCATATTACTGATTTTTAAATAATTTTCCCATAATTTTTATAATGGCAAGAATCTTAATTAAGATTCTGAGAACAGAAGGCAGAAATAGAAAGAGAATGGATTGACAAGGTGTAGCTGGAAATTTCACTGTCTGTTTACCTTTACACTGTTTAAAAATACAAATATGTATTTATTGCTTTGACTAGCTAAGCAGTTTTTGATGGAATGCCTGAGGTCATAAAAAGTTATGAAAGTTTTTCTTTAGGTGTCACAGGTTGCTTTGTTGAGAAATCATACTCCACTATGATGAAATTTTTATTCTAGTTCCCACGGAAGCAAGAGATAGGAGCTACCTGATTCTCAATATGTTGGAAAAACTAAGTCATAGTCTGACAAAACTCTAAGAAGGCAGTCTTCCTGTATCACCTGAAGGCAGTGTTTTATAATGTTAGTAAAATTCCAATGTAATTAAATAAATTCAAGATTATTAAAGAAAATATTTTTCTAAGGTGGAAAGAAAATGTGTTTGAAAGTAGATAAATTATTTGGACTCATCTATTCTCTCAATATGCTAATTGTTGGTGTCTATGAAGAAAAAGTTAATTACATTATTACTGCCAGGTTTATTTCAAGTTTCATATTTTACTGTCTCCAAATATGACTGTTTTCTGCATACTTTCGTAATATTGCCAAAGTTATGGTAACACATTTTATCCCAGATTTCCAAGCAAGTCATATAGTTAACAAATGTTCATTGTTTGCCCCTTATATTTCAAAAAGGACAAACTTTTGCCTCTCCCCCATCAATGCCTGTTTCAATTAGAAAAACGATGCAGAGGCCCTGCTTTGATTTTCTTCTTCTGGCAGGTGTAGGATTCAGCATGGGGATCACTCACTGCCAATATGCCTGCTGAGGCCACCTTATCTGTCATAGTTGGTTATTCCCTGATTGGGTCTGTCTGATCACCATGTAAAAGATTTTCTCCAGAGTGGTGACCTTCACTTTCACATTTTACTTCTTCTGACAGCTGCAGTTTGGCTGCTTATTTATTTAGTCAAGAAATTGATTCTAATCTGAGATGGAAAATGCTCTGAAAACTTTATTGCCTGCTGACCTTAGATCAACTCATAATGCATGTTTCCAAAGCTGGCCACTCTGATGGCATGATTAGAGATTCATGTACACATTTACCAATGAAACTATATTGATATTGTGCATAATGGGGAGAGTGGGCAGTAAAGAGGAGTGTTTTGAAAGGACACTAAAGATTAGGCAGGTGAAGCTGGTTAAGGGTGAGAAAGAAACGGGAAAATTAAGTATACCATAAGCTTAAATAACCTATGTATAGGTTTCTCATATCGATGAAATCTTGAAAGCATAGTGGGAAAAGCAGAAGCATTCTACAAGGAAAATCTGGTAGTTTTAAAGATAGTATGTCCTCTTCTTTAACTTAGCAAACTGGAGATTCGTCTGCTCAGTCATAACCTTTAGGAGATCCATATGGAAGGATTTATACAATAATAAGAAATAGAAAACCATAGGAGATAATGCTGATTAAAGCAACATTTTCTGCACCTGCAGAAGTAAAACATGAACAGGACAAATTTGCTGTAAATGGCAGATCCTGTGGTTCACAGTCTTGTAGCCACTGTTGTTATGAAGTCCCCAAAAAGACTTATCAGGGTGTTGGAATGAGTCTAGCTAAAATGAATGAAAGCCACCTCACTTTTCAGCTCACTTATCTTTTGCTTTAGGTGGCTTCCTGTGATAAAAATGAAGAGGTGATCTAAACCCCAGCCAGCAATCTTGATCTAGGCCATTATACATATGTATAAAAAAAGTATTTTAATAGTAGAAATCAGCAATCACATCACACTGCTTTTCCTTTTTGCCAAGTCTTTACAATGTATTACTGAAGCATAGTCTGTTAGTTGTGTCCTTAGTGATGTTCCTTGAGACAGAATCTGTTTGAATGTAGTAATGTCAACCCTGACAAAGAAATGCCCTTCAGACACTTTTAAATGTGTATGTATGGATAACCCGAAGTAATAGTAGTTTTTTTTCTAAGGTACTGTGATAGCTTTTGTAATTCAGGCTGAGGCTTAAAAAGCTTGTGTCCTTGCAAAGTCTTGCTATAGTTCTATTCCTATGACGGGGCTGACATTTTCAAACTATTTCCTCGCTTTTTTCTCCACATTTGACGTGTCTGAAGATGTAGTAACTACCATCAGCCTGTGTGCAGAGAGTTGAGATTTTGACACTTCACAAAGACACATGCCAGAACATAAAATGAGGCCACTGAGAGCTAAGAAATAGGTGTGTTATTTTGTTAGCCTACTTAGCCATAATATTCTAAGTGCTATATGACCAAGATTTTAATCAGGTATACGTGTAAAAATACTTAATAACAATATTAGATAAATACTTCTTTCTCTTTTTCCAACCCTTAAAAAGCATAAGAAAACTTGAAATCAAATTCTAAATTCTTCCCTAAAGAAAACATTTATTTTTCTTTCCTTTTTGTACAGGAGATTACATTTAGTACATTATGTAATGCAGTATGAATAACTCATCTGACAAGTTCTGCTACACTGCAGTTGAGTGGTCTCAGCAATAGCTCATAGATTAAATGCTGCAGAAGGGGAAGGACAAAGGATGCTGGCTGTCCTAAGGAGTTAATAATCTAAGGATGGATGGAAAGAGAATCATTGACTGAAACAGACATATGGAGGGGAATAAGAAACCAATGGGATTATACTTATAAGCATGAAAAGCAGTGGGCACAGAGCAACCTCCATACTGTCATAACTAAGAATTTCAGACCCTTTTTCCACAGTCTTCTCTCCACCTGTCATAAGAAATTGCTTAGATGGTTAAATGAAGACCAACACAAGGGACATGAGCTGAAAAAACACGAATGTCTTAAGAATTTGATAGTTTGTGTACTGAAATTATTTTATAACACGCCTCTAGATCAGGTCCTTCTACTTGTAGATGTGCACTTTAAATCAACATAATAGAAAAGTCTGTGTTCCTAGGGAGGAAAACAACTAATTGAGGCAATGGCTGAGCAAGAACTGATTAAAACAACGAATGAGCACGTTTTTCTCTCCTGTAGCACCACGCAGCCAACAGGAGCTTTGGCACGGCGTATCTGAAATTACCTTCAGTTTCTCTCTGGCAGCATTAACTGAAAATGTATATTGTAATGTTTCAGCTGTAGAAACGCAATGACATTGAAATCAACAATGGCACTCAGTGTGCCTGTAACAGCTCACTTTAAAAAGGAAGTCTTAATTTATTAACTCTCAGGTACTGAGTGCATCTGTTGTCAGTGTCAAACCTTCCAAAAGATGAAGTTTGCTTTTACTTTCCTTTAGCTTAAGGTTCTGTATTGATCTATGGGATCAGTCTAGCAGGCTATAACTATACAAAATTAAAATTATTTGCCCATTATAAAGGTAGAACAGAGGCAGTACTTTAGTAAGGTGATGCAGTGTGCAGGAATATTCATTTTCTGATCAGTCTAAATGAAGTCTGACAGTCTGTGCAACACTTTTCAATCTGACACTTGCTGCTTGGCTTTTTTTGCGGATCTCAGGAAATGGACACGTACTTACTTTACAGTTGGGTGTTGGTTGTTGTTATTGTGGTTGTTTAGGGGTTTTTTGCGCAAAACTGCATAACCTCCTATTTTCTACTGAAACATCCCTCCCAAATCTGCTTATAAATTTTTTAAGGTGTTTTACTTTAAAACAATCTATTTCAAATATTTGTAACATCTAGAATGAAGAAGCTGAATGCCTCCCTCTCTCAGTAAAATCCCGGGAGGAGATAAAAGAAAAACAGCTACAAGTCAACCCAGGGGAGAAGGAATTATGGCATGGATTTCTCCCATCTGCTAATTTTGGTGCATTTCTATATTTATTTCTCTTTCTGTCTTGTGCAGATTATGAAAGCTTTAGATTTTGATTTTGTTCAGCACTTGAGAACTTTAGCGAATATGAGTCAAAATGCCTCAAGTCAGGGACATAATTAGGAAGTGGTCTCTCAGCCAAAGGAAATCTTAAAAGGCTGCCCTCTTATTGACTTTCTTAAGTATCTATTTGGAAAATACCATAATCCTAACAACCTATTCATTAGTGTGGGTACATGAAAATCCTCAACCTACTCATAATTTCTGTTCAGAAACACTAAATCAACGTTTTAATTAGTTCAGTAGCACAGAATTCCCAAACTTATTGTTCTTGAGGTTGCACAAATACTGCATTAGCCCTTCCTACAAATTTGTCAAACAGCTAAGTCAGCTGGTGGGAGCTCAAATTGTGTTGGCTGCAAATGGCAAGCAGAGACTTTGGTGATGGTAGCAGCACAAGGCTCCTAGCAACTCTGTTAGGACTGATCCTAAACAAAAACTTATAGATAATTTTCTTTTGATACTTCTGATACCTAAAATATTATTATTATTATTATTATTATTTCTTTGTAAATATCTGCAGCTTCCTGATTTGCTGAAAATTATGAAGCTTCTTCGAAGGCTTCTAGGATTAGTGTTCTCCCATATGACTTTAAAAACTAATCTCAGTCCAGTGTGTATCACCCCGGCTTCAGTTCTAAACCTCTTCTAAGGAAAAAGAATCAGGTCATTCTCTGCCATTGTGAAGACTAGTGCTATCATGTCAGATCAGTGGCTTTTTGATAGAAACCAGTCACATTCCTGATGACATTGGTAGCTAATGGAGAATTTGACTATTGCAAAGTTTACTTCTACAGTGTGTTTAGCTCTTGGTTAGTAAGAAATTAGTCCTGGAGCTTTCAAAAGGAGTCTTCAATATAAGAAAGAATTAACAAGCATGAGAGGCGAGAATGTGACATATAGAAAAATAAGCATGTCTGCTTTTTTTTTTGCTAATCACATATTTACCTTATTAGGAAAACTGGATTCAGAAGAATGATCCAGTAGTGTCTCATTTTAGTAAAGTATTAGACACTATTAAGCCACAGATTAGTAAGGACTTTACAGAATAACTTCAGAATAACTTGGGGCATTTTTAAATAAGCAAAGCCAAAAGGCAATTTGATTGGTTAGAAAGAGGTCAAGAACAAAGAATTTCTGGAAACTAAATTGTAGTACTCACTTTAAAGACAGCTGAGGAGATCTCTGTACTTTGATGGACTTTAATTATGAAGCTGGCTATACAGAACATATAGGTGTAGCACCATGAAAAGTTTCTACCCCAGCTGCCCTTATTTCTCACTTTTGTGAGTGAATAGCACTTACATTGTCATTACTGTTTCTAGGTTCCTTTTCAAAAGATATGTAATTATTGAAAATTATAATACAAATATAAGAACAGGTTTTCTGCATTATAATAGAAACCCATAAAGGCTGGTGCTATTTCGTTTGTTTCACATTTATATAGAAGAAATACTGAAATACTTTTTACCATATTCTTATGCAATTTTTTTCTTGTGTCTTGTGCCTCCCCACAAAGAAATTTTTAGTCTTATTTGATCACTTTCTTTGACTCAACTTTTCTTCACTTGTTACCTGTCACAGCTGCAGCCTTCCATTTCTTTTACTATGAGAAGAAAAGTAATAATTTAAACCGTATATTAAAGCCTTTTAAATTGAATTTTCATTCTTATCAAGGTAATGTGACTGTCACAGGGGAAAGCTACTTAATTAATATAGCTTAAGCCAAATCAGGATTGAAGCCATTTATTGATTTGTTAACAATATATAATTAATCAGTGGACTAGACATTCAAAATCTGTATCGGTAGTGCAACAGGTAAACCAGAACACAGGACCGTTACAAAATGTTGAGAAACATCAAGAAATTTCTAAACGCTGTTCTGTAACTAATCCCAAGGTATTCTAATCGCACACGCACAGGCATGTGTGCACACGTATGTGCCCGGGTTCCCACCATTGCACATGCGTGCTCTCCCCTCTCACAGGCCCTGTGGGTTGCAGTCACCCTCTTTTCCAAGATTTTGAGTTCCCCTATTTGCTCATCTCTCTGGAGGGAGATATGGGTGGTCCCACTTTTCATGTGCCCTCACTACTCTCTGCAGCCCATGGATCTGCACGTGAGTGAGGAAGTCCCTCCACGAGGCCCCACATGCACACCACAGGTGTGGGTCCCCACTTGTTTCACCCTGGACTGACAGCCTACTATCCAAGTGTGGGTTGCTCACGGTGCCCCACGGGCAGGTGGCACTTATCTGGCCTAGGCTGAGGTTACAGTGGCATGGAGTGACTGCTGGCAGGGCCAGACCAGGAGCGTATGACCATATTGCAGCAAACCTGAAGATACCTCTGATACTCTACAGGCTAAAAAGTTTCACAGAGATAGATTTTGCTCATTTTCTCTCCTATTGCTGAAAAGATTATTTCAGAATTAGCTTACTCTTCTGTTTAAACCACCCACAGTCAAAGGCAAAGCAATAACTTATTTCTCTGGATTTATAAGTGAAAAAAAGTTTATGGAGGTGAGCTTAAAATCACAGGATAGAGCTGGAGATTCCTAAACTTCAGCATGATTCAAGATCTATAGATCAAATCTTCTCTGGGAGTTAGATCAATTTTAACTACCTGGTAGGATCACAGACTGATTTTTGTCTGACCAAAGACCACATGTTGGGCTTGAGGAAGCACTTGGAACATTGGGTGACGCTGCTATGTTGCCCTTGGATGAGGGTGGGGGTTGTTGTTTTCTTTTTTTCTTCTTTTTAACAAATACTACTGAGAAAAGGAAATGTTGCCATAGATAAGAAAATGGCATTGATGAAATTTATTTTTCCACCTTTAAAATGGATTACAGCTTCCTCAGAAAGAAGTTGATTGCATATTAAAGAACTTAACACTTAATATTTTTTTTTTTTTCCAATATAAAAATCCATTTCTGGTTTCAAGAAATTGGTGTTTTCAGGCACAAACTAACCTAGTTAGCTCCATTGACAGTCAGCCAGTATTGTTGGTTTCAGTGTCGTTTGATAGCACTGATATTGGACTCTATTACTGTGGCTGAGTACAGCTGGGTTGTTTCAGACTAGCTCTGCTGAAGCACTGCCAGCTAGTATCAGTGGCAATTTTTCTTTTGGGCATCCAGAAATCTGTATGGTTCCCCAAGGAACCATGCTGACCCAACTGTTTCTGAAGTTACTATATGTTGCTTCTTGAATAGCTCTATTAGAGGCTTAGACTGGTGTATGACTGTTAGGAAGGTGATCTCTAACTATATATCTTACGCTCTTTAACAATTGCAGGAGGCAGTAGACCCCTCAGCCTTTATACTAGAAAAATCCCAGAAGAGCTGTTTACAGGACTGAGGCTTTGAATTACAAGTTCTGCATCAGATAGATTACATCTTCCTAGATTTCAGCATAAAACCCAGTCATTTCTGGGTAATAATAGTATTAAAGAAATATATCTGCTTTAAATGCTACTTGTATTAAAACATTGTAACACTTTATTAGAAGAGCTTTCAGAACATTGCCTCAAAGTTAGGAAATTCTGGAATTTGCTGGTGAACCATGAGATGGCTTTTGTGCAAATACATCGCTTGACAGAAAATCAGACATTTAGTAAGCATATACACAGAGCCATAGTTTTCTGGTTGTTTTATTTTTCCCTCCATACTGATCATCTCCTAATTTTCTATATATTACCAACTTAAGACGGTCTTAAAAAAGAAAAAAAAAAAATATTTGGTCTATTCATTTTCTCTGATGGCTACTACTATCCTGTTGCAGTGTTTCAAAAACACTAAGCTCTGATGAACACTTTGACCAAACATGGCACACTCTTCCTACCCTGCAGTCCATCTTACTCTGCATTTCACCACACCCTCATCCTCACCTAGTCCCACTCTAGAGTTACCCGATGTTGAAACTTCCATCACAGAGCACAGAAACCGTTCTTATTTCCAAACGAGTAGCACTTGTCAGACACTGCGAAAAATTGCACTAAGACACTCTGTTATTCTACTTATTCTCTATTTATTATAATCTCACCTAATATGAATATGCATTATAGTGTTCATTTCTTCAGGCTGCTCATTCCAGATCCAGTTTGCCCAGTCCCCACTAATTCTCTCATCTCCTTAACTTTCTTGCTTGATCACCTCTACTTACTAGTGTTCCCCTGCCACACTCCTCCTTCCTTACCCAGACAGAATAATTTCTTCTTGCTTCCTATTTCTCATCAAATAAGTTTTTTTTTCTCTGTTTATACCACCTAAAAGCAACCCAACTATGCCAGGGCTTCCCCTGGCTGTTTAGCCCATGCTTTTCTTCATTTGGTCACAGTTCTTTATTCACTGCCAGTGTGTGTGGAACCTCTGAGTCTTTATGTTTCCCCTCCTCAAGGATCCATCTGTCTCACAGCTGAATTAATCCCAGCCACTTCAGTTGCCATTCTAATTTCTATCTTACCCTTTTGTCTCCTCTATAATGAGTAACGTATTTCTGACCAAACCCTATCAAATACCAGATATCTTTCTTACAACACAATGATTCAGTTCATCAGAGAAATTCCTAGAATTTCTTAGCACCGTTAAAGCTCGCCTTTCTCTACCTAACAATTAATGAATTAATTTTGCTGAAATCTTCCCAAAATTTTGTCCAATTAAAAATATATTAGGTGAAATTCCACAGAAAATAACAACTTTTTAATTGCATTAAGATTCTATTTTCATTCTTACATATCACAGCTGAACAACCCTACGAATGGGTGATCCTGCAGATTACTAATAATAAAAATAATATTTGTTGTTATATTTATAGGCGTTATAATTTCTATAACCTCTCTATTGTAGTCTAAAAAGAAACATGGAACTGACAATTATCAAGCAGTAAAAGGAAATTGCTTTAGAAAGCCTTAGAAATGAGATATCACGTTTAGTGACTTTTGTTCTTGTTTTGACAGATTTTTAATTTTATCATACATATTTTGTCTTTTTTTAACATGATTTTTGGAGCATATATATGTAGTAATAGTAAGAATAAGCATAATCAGAAGTAATAAAAAATAATAAAAATAATAGTTTTTAAATTACTTTATTTGCCTAAAAAATCCTAGTACTATAACTAAACAAGCATATGAACATTTCATTAAATCAACATATAGATATGTATATTTTAATATTGGTATGGTTCAAATGTGTCCCTACCTTATTCCTCAACAAATATTATCATTTTAATCATTTAGAAGACTTCCATTAATAAAAAATAATAAAAATAATAGTTTTTAAATTACTTTATTTGCCTAAAAAATCCTAGTACTATAACTAAACAAGCATATGAACATTTCATTAAATCAACATATAGATATGTATATTTTAATATTGGTATGGTTCAAATGTGTCCCTACCTTATTCCTCAACAAATATTATCATTTTAATCATTTAGAAGACTTCCATTATTGAAAGAACTAGGTTATTTTAAGACTTCTCTATATGAGAAAAAAAAAAAGAGATAACAAAAACTCCTCTCAAAATAATTTATCATTAAAAGTAATATCCATCCAACTCCACTGTAATACCATTCTAAGAAAAAGCATTCTCACGAATCTTAGTGCTCTTTGTCGTCTAGCACTTGGTTATATTTCTTTAGACAGATGTTAAACGCCGTGCTGCAAAAGCAAAAGGTAATATATGCCAAATATGTGGCAGGAAAGCAGCAGGAAATAAACCCCCTCAACTCTTTTTGAGATCATCAGTTATCAAGAACAGTACAGCAAAAAGAGCTTGCAGAGAAATGAATCTTTAAAAGAAGTGGAAAAAGTACATAGATAATTGGAAAAAGAAAGAGAAAGGAAAAAAGAAAGCTTGAGCTTTCAGGAAAGAGAGGTTAAGAAAGGTTAACCATCTAAAACTTAGATGTGTTGTCTTAAGCTAGTTACCTAGGTAGTCAATAGAGTTAAGTGATTCTGGAGAAGTGTCTAAAATAGGAGGAGGTAAATAGACCTGCAAGTACCTAATGCTCTTGTAAAGGGAACTATAAGAGCACGCTTTGAAGAAGGACAAATTCTGGAGAAAAGAATTGCATACTAATGCAATGGAAAGAGACAATAGATGCTTGAAACCTGGTAGAGACATGAACCTTAAGTTATAGCATTAAAAAAAGTCATGGTCAACTTAAATTTTCCCCATTACAAGACTGCTCTGCTGCCACTAATGAAACAGAGTAAGTTAAAAATCTTCAACAGGCCCATTACCAGAAGTGCTCATAACAGGAAAAAACAGCTATTCTTGATGAAAAGAACTTAAATACTGAGCATTGAGCCAAATTCGAAAATAGTCTTATTCTGTGATGCATACATACAGATGATGCAAGTTGCGGTGTAATATCATGTAGGCACAGGAATAACTCTGAGTGAAACACTCCTCTGCGGAGAGGTGAGAAGTCACCTGTGTGAGCCAGCCAAAAGGCTTTACCTGGGTACAGCTCTGCCACCTTCACTTTGTGAGTCACAACTGATTACGGCTGACACATACCCTCTCTATAAACGATGTGTGATAAAAATAAGACTTTAAAGTACAAGGGGTGAAAACAGTGGTTAGATTGACTTGAAATAACACTTGTGAATATTTGATCAAGTCATCAAATTTGAAATCTTATTAGATACTGATATTGATTGTAAATCAAATTGTGTTAAATGTTATTTTAAAAAGCCATTTCTAATCATCTCAACTGATCAGCCAGATCATCTCATCCCAGTGGAAACTGACACAGGTAACCAAAGGCAATTTGAACATTGACAATTTTACGTTCAATTTTGTAACATGACAGAAGTTTTAACAACTTCTAACACCTTCAGAAATTAGGAGTGAGGAAGGACTAAGATGGGATGTTTCCTGTCTTAAAATAGATTTTAGCTCATATTGATGTCATGTTTCTCACTGGCTCATTTTTCTCCTGTGTTATAGGGGAACAGGGTCTTACATGAGACACTTAATTTTTAGATAGCTAACATAAGCTAACACCTTAGGACAAGTCCTCTAAAAGAAGCACTGTGAGGTGAAATACTTTTTGTAGAATTGAATTTTTCTGTCCCATATTTCCACCACTAACTTTTCTACCCAGTGATTTTTACCACTTGCTTTTAAGCTTTGTAAGGTCTGTCTTACATCAGGCTTAGTCCATTAGTGTGAAGACACAAGATGATTCAACTTTCCTTTTTGAAAGTGATGTTCTTTAAATAGCCTAGCTTTAGACACCAAAAGATATTTTCATCAAACGGTCTTGTAACACTAAGGGAGCATCTTCATCCCAGTCTCATTCTGTGGAAACCATTCTTCAAATATGGTATCAGTAAAACCATCTCTAAGTGTACGTATTGTTTAAAATACCATTTCTGGCCCTCAGTAATAGTTGGCTTTGATCATGTCATATTTTTACCCATTTCAAATTGTTTCTTGTGTTGTGCATTCACTTAGAACACCAACAGAGACTATTAACCTATTATTGTAACCTATATAATGTTTTAAATTCTCTTTTTTAAGCTAAAATTAATGACTTAAAAACAAAGACTCCTTCTTTATTTTTCAATAAATAACAAAATAAATATTCAGTTTTCTGGAGGGGGGATTTATGTCCCAAAGAGTAGTAATAGTTTTAAAGATCTCAATGTTGTGGTTTTTTGTTGTTTTTTTTTTTTTTTTTAATGAAAAATTAGCAATTACCTTAATGAATGCAGGTGCTTTAAAGTGAAAAATGTGAAACAGATTTTCAAGCTTGCAAGTGCTCAAATGTTTTCTAAGATTTCAACTTTCTTTTTGTATAAAGTTAATATCCAGATTTGTTTACTTCATTCTTTTAAAAAAATGTTTTTCTCACTGTGTCCTAAGAATAGCTCTTCTTGATCTGTTTTTATCCCTCCTCATTAAAAACTGTCATAGTGACCTTCAAATATAGGCTCTGATGAAAAAGGCCTTACTGAGAAACAAATCCTATTAAAATATACTACAAAACTAATTTAATTCACTTTTTAGGGAGGACAGGGAAAGGAGGGAAGGTAATTTTAAAGCTCATCTCAAAGACACAGTACTCTGTAAATAAGAATGTTTTCTTGTGGTAACTCAAGACTATCACTGTGGCCACCCTTCTAAAATACTGCTCTAATTCTATTATTGTGTTTCCTGGTCTACAGTTACAAAGTACGGTTGTATTCTAAGTAGATGTAAATTAGAATATTTTTTCAGGTTGTACTGCCTACCACAGTGACAATTGATAACCACTTGTTATTTAAAATAAATAGACCAGAACAGCATCTTTTTTTTGGTATGTGCATATTACATATATAAAAGTACTTTTACTGTCTGCAAAGCATTCACCATTGACTTTTCCTTTCACGCACGGAAATTGACCCCATTCCAAGCCAAACTTCCTAAGTTGATGCCTTGGCAAGGACTCTTTAGAAGCTATAGACTTCCTGGAGAACAGTCCTTTGGTTGAGACCTTCACTGATACTCCCTTCCCATATCATTTGCTCTCCATGCTTCATACCCTTCCAGGGGTTATTTATACTAAAAATCAGTTTACAACCCCCTGCTTCCTTTTTACTTAATCTTCCAAAAGCCTCCTCAATGCTTTGACTTCCCATTTAGCTGAGCATCTGTCTGACCTCTAACCATGCTTTTGACTTGGCCCTCTGGGTTGCAGTACCTGAGTTTTCTACCACACTCTGGCCTGCTTTTAACCACAGCCCTACCCTTCCTCTTTAAGTTATTCCTGTTCATCTCTCTGTGGTTTAGACATTAGTTCAGACTTCAGTTCTTATGGCTAACATTGTCTTCAAAACAAACCCAGTGCGGAATTAACCACTCAAAATGACCTGAAGGTTATAAACTGAATATCGCTTTCCTTTCAAAAAATAGCATCCCTTTAATACTCTTGTGTAATATGAACAAGCATTGCATCCTCCCATTTGTAGCCATAAAATTATTCTTGAAGAAATATGGAAATAGGAGAAAAAAAAAAAATCTTTATGCAGAAGAAAAAATTAGAGGCAGTAGTAAAAATATTTGCAAATTTGTTTTACTGTAGTCAGAAAAAATACATGAACATCAGACACAGTCCTTTGTAGGCTAATCTGCAAATTTTCAACAGGTGCACTGGTTCAGGTGACATAAGTAAAGTAATACATGTCACAAAGCACGACAACACCAAAACAGTCAGTTAAGGGTCAACTTACATCTTTTCACATATTAACACACTGATAATGGAATCAAGGGCTTCGATAACTGAGAATCAGAAGTATAAACTAATCCTAAAAGGATGAAGACTTACATCCAGTTTACAACTACTTACTTAGCTCCTATGTGCTTTCCAGCCTTGCCATTACGCACCCAAATAGGTGAAATAAACTACACATTATCTCCTACCACCTCATCTAAACCTCTGAAAATGCAATGAACTAATATGTTGTTTCTGAGAGCTGTTTACATGAGATATTCTTTGTATTGGCAGCTGACTTAGAGGAAAGAAAGCTTTCTTAATCGCTAACCGCTTATTATTAGAATAAAATTGAATGCATTTTACAAATGCATTCTCCCTTTCTCTGTATGTTAGACACAAAAATATAAAACACTGAGTTGTTTTCCAGATCATAGAATGTAGCTTGGTAACTGATTTAATGTACTTTAATAGCTGGTTCCTAGCTAACCCTTATATCATATAAAGTGTCAGCCTAGAAATGGCTGCTTACTTAGAGCCAGTGATTCTTTCAGACTTAAATAGATTCTTTTCCTATTCAGCCACATATTTCAATTAATAACTCCTATTTCAAAGAGTTATAAATGAAATATGCTTGCTTGGTTGGTTTTTTTCTTTCACATTAGTACAGATTTTAAAACTGTAACTGTTCTCTTTGAATTGGTTTTCTGTGTAAACTGTTACATTCAATGCAGAAAATCTGCAGTTACTGCAATTGGCCACAACCTGCTTGGAATGAAAAGGAACTAATAAATCAGAAAACTCATTCTCATATCTATGATAAATAAAGCTGTTTGCATACATTCAAAGTGGATATGCTCCACCTGTTTGTTCAATGAGATGCCCTAGATTTAAGTGGCAATTAAAACTCACAACTCTTGCCTGAACACCACCTGCCAGGAAATGCCCCACCTAGATGAAATTTTTGCTTAATTAACAAAGGAAAAAATGTTCTGTGAGTACTTAACACATGGTTACTTTGCACTGAGTGCTTTATATTTCCCCTTTTATGGGAACAAAACCATTCAATTTTATGATTTTCTTCACTTATGAAGCACTTATAAATATGAACTTGATCCTGGAAGTTGCTGAGCATCTGGCTCAGGTCCAGAAAAGCACTTCAGCGCATCTTTAAGTATGAAACTAATCTTAGGGTTTAACTGACAGTTATCCCAGCTGCCTGTGTGCTTTCATGAATCAGTAGGGCATGGGCAGGAAAGATAGGGCTTTGGAAAACAAAATTTCTGTCTGTTCATGCTAGGTACTGCCTGCAGTTCACAGTTAGTGGAAGCCTGGACCTTTCCATAACCTGGCAGACCACTCCTTTATTTCTAGCTGTGATCTGATAAGTGTTGTCAGGTACAAAAACAAATAATGTGAATCCAGGTGTTTCTTGTAATAATTGGGGAATATGCCAAAGCATAGTGATTGCATGATGACAAATATACCAGAAATTATGATGGTTCTGATTTCCTGTGAGTCTAGTCATATTTCATATCCCAGTGCAAAACTGTGGCAGTTGCATAGTCCTTGTCACATAACAAGGAAACCTTGCTGACAACTTTGTCTAGGTTAAGAGTAGTTCTACTCTTTCTTAAACAGTTTGATGAGACTACTTAGGTGCATAATTGAGCACAAGCTTAAGAATGCTCATCCATTGAAGGATGGATACACCTTTTTGCCAGTGCAGCATTTGATCCACGTGATCCACAGTCCATCAAAGTTAATGGCTTTGGTAGGCTTCAATCAGGTACAAGACTATGAGAATGGTTTCACTGGCCGAGACCAAGAGTCAATCTAACCCAACATTATTTCTCCAACAGTGAACCTGAGCAGATGTCTAGGTAAGACTAAGAATAGGGCAAACATATATAACCATGCCCCTGCAATATCCTTTGAACCTTGAACTATTTTCATCTGAAAGGATTCCTCATCCCCGAGCATGGTAGGTCTATTTAGCAGCCCACAGTGGCTTACCCTTTCAATTTTTTCCACAGTTTCCCTGAGCCCCTCTAAACTTCTTAAATCCAGAACATACTTAAGCAAAAATCTGTTGCAAGAAAAGACATCTTTTCCTGTTTTTAACCTGGCTCCTACTGACCAGCAGTTTTATGAGTCTCCCTGAATCATTTAAGTATCATCTTGGCAAAGTTGTGAAGATTTTATCTCTATTCACCCTCTTCATGCCAAAAATCTCATGATCTTGAAGATCTCTTTCATAATATCCCTATGTTCTCTTTTTCCAGGCTGCTCATACAGCTTTTGATCACCCTGTTCTCATCCCAATCCACTTTTTCTTTTTTGGAGGAGGAGGGAATATGGCTTTCCGTGGTGAGTGTTTCAGTTGACTGGTTTTCTAAAGAGCTTGTTCATTTGAATTGCCACGCTTTGTCCTAATTAGTATGCGATAATTAATTTTTAGTGACCGATAATGTCAAAGCTTTACACTAAAGCCTATCTGTTCCAATAGCTTGAATCCCGCATCTTCCCTCACCTGGTCGCTTTCATAGAGCTGTTGCATTAATTGCACTGTATAGTAACTAATCCATTTAATATAAACTGAAAAAGATTTTCCTTAGAGTTGGATCAGATCCATAACAGAAACAAAGGTTTCTTTTTCTTGTCATATTCATGACTTTAAAAAATTGGTTTGAAAATGGAAAGATGAGAAGAGAACAAAAATATAAACAGGATTATCCCTCTCAGGGACCCAAATACAAGCAAGAATTATTGCAAGATGGAAAGTAGATGACTGCTTTAGTTTAAATTTCAAGCAAGATGAGTAAATAAGTGTAAAATACTCAGAGTTCTAGCCCATGAGCCTAAATTCAAAGCTTTTCAGATCAAACCAACATTGTGACCATTTTTGCCAAAAAGCAAAAGTATATTTCTAGTCCATTCATGAATCATTTTGCCTAGGGGGGAAATAAATCTTTCCCGTAAAAACAGATATTGTAGTGAACTATTTCTATTATGTTAGTATAAAACTTCAACAGATGGTGTGCTTTGGAAGAATATGGATTAATTTGATTATTTCCTGTGAATGCTTTTGCTAAAGTAAAAGGAACGTGCAAAGAATATCATAGCTGTCATCCGTCTGGTCAAAGCAAATTTTATGTCAAACTTGGGATTTAAGAATGACTATTTCAATTCATATTTAAACTGGCTAGTCTTATTAGGAAGCAATATTTGTAAGGGTAAAATGTTTTAATTTTCCAGTTCTTCTAAAACGAAACTTCAGACCACAAAATAACACAAATCAAAACTGTTAAAAATAATATAGGATATATTGACTTTTTAACCCCTCCCAAGAGAATTAATATAAGTATTGTGTACAAATAAGTACCAGTGTTCAGATGGAGTACTGTGGTCCTTACAAGAATAAAGACTAAAACTACCCTATTAGCTCCTGCAGTTCTTTAATTTAACCCTTAATTAAGCTTGTATTCCAGGCCATTTGTTCTTATCTACAAGAAAACGAAGCAAAAGCTGTTCGCTCCTACCAGCACAAACCCTAACCTTAGTGATTGGTTAATGAATGGCTTATTCTGCTCCTCAAGTAGGCAATCTATGGGGTTATAGCTAACATCATGTTATGGCTGAACCATTGCTAAAGCTATGGTTCAGTACTGCAGGAACTGACAGACTGTTTATTGAGGCTTAGTGACGGATTCTGCCAGATCTGCATTTCTGGGATGAGATCTGCAGGGCTGAATGAATCTCACTGCTTCTTAGAATAAAAAAATAAAAGATTTGGAATATAGTTAATGTTCTGAAAAGAAAACTAAAATCCTAAATAAGGTATCTAGAACACATTGGATCTATTATACTTACTTCCCATTTCACCTATCTTAAGTCTTTCCACCACTTACTTTGGGTCTGATATCTCTGTCCGCTGCTCTGTTCTCATGCAGAGTAACTCCAGTCATGCATCAGTGTCACTCTTGCATTATAGGTTGAGTGATGATGCCTGCAATGAGTTCAGAGTTGGAGAGAATGACCTCTCATTACATGTTTTGCAATTGACTGTGAAAGATGTTGGGTGGAAATTTTTGGTGAAGTAAGTAATCAGTGTTTTATGTGTAACTTGAAACTGTTATTAGAATATGATAAATAAATAAAAAAGTAGTACTGAATGAGAACATGGGTATGTAATGTTTCTCTAGGGATAAAGGTGGCTCACCAAGTCCTTTCGTTTGATCCAAGCTGTCCATTCCTTCCATTTTGTGCCAAGGCTGCCACAACTATGGTGATATAACTGCTTGCAAAGTCAATATCAAAAACTTTTGATTTTCTCTCTGTTGGTTTTATAACCCAGTTCGTTATAGTGATTCAGTTCAGAGTATCGTACCAGCACAAGACACAGTACCACAACTGCTGCAGAGGAGCGGGTACAAGTGACAAAGGGGTAGATACATCTTAATTCATCTCACCACCAAAAAGTAAGTGTACCATGACAATCAGAAAGGAAGAGACTACTGAATTTAAGCTACCCTCAAATTAATTTTACACACAGAAATGTTCTTATTGCATACCTATAACCAATATAAAATATTTTCACTAACAGTTTGCCTGATGTTAACCTGTATTGTTCTCATATGCTGTACTACTGTTGCTTTTCAGTTTTTACACTCCAACATTTCTGTCATTCTCTTCACCATGTTCAATCTATTCTTCACTTTTAGTGTCTTCACTATTTTCAGGTTCTTCTTTGTACTCATACCATCTTCTGTTCCATCCATGGAATCTAAAATACAGTATTTCTTAAAAACATTAGCTACAATTTCTGGATTTATCTGATCTGGTGGTCTCTTAATATAATGACAGGACAGTTTTGCACTACTCTCTATTTTTCCTGTAGAAGCTAGAGCATGATCCCTGCCCATAGTCATTCTGAGTACGAAGACTTCAAGTTGTCTTTAAAAGGCATGTTCACTACTACATGGAGAGTTTTGATGTCATTCCTCTTGATATAACCACAAGATCAGTATTCATTTTCTTGGCAACATTCTTCACAGCAGGCGTTAGATGACCTTTGAATGCATCTAGGACAAGCATTCTTCTTTTTCTTAATAGCACACCTGGTCTCCTGATCCAAATGATGTTCAGCCAATCCTTCATTAAATCTGTAGACATTCATCCTTGGTTTTGACACCTCACGATTATTCCAGTAGGCAGCTATTCCTTCAGCATTGTTTTATGCTTCCCTATCACATATGGTAGAACATTATACCATCTGTTAACACTGACAACATTACTGTATCATGCATTTTTTCATCCCTCAAAGCTTTGATGGTGGTAGATTTTGTACCTATTTTTTCAATGCTACAATGGATGGCAGGTCAAAGTAAACCAGTTGTCTTGTTTGGCTCAGCAGATAGCGACGTAAAGGGACAGATCCTGGCAAATTGAAGTTCTTTGCCACAGGTAAAATAATTATGTTGTATCATTTGAACGCAACACCCCTTGAATTCTTGCTGTGAAAGGTTTTGTACTTGTGCTAGTTCTTGAACTTTCTGCTTAATCATTTCCCATGTATTTGGGTTTCCACCTCTTCTTTGACTATGCACAAATTATACAACTTTCGTCTCCCTCTCCATGGCAGTATCCTCTTCTGGGTCCAACTGGGCATCAGCTTAGTGCATAAAAGCTTCTATTTTTATTTTTTCAATATTCTCATATTTTCTTCTGCAATTATATTTCTTCTAAGCCTCACAACTGTTAATTGTTTCTGCACACAATACCACCATTAGTCGAAATTTTGCTTCATGCCCTCTTTCTATACCTTTTAGTACATTCTCTTTTGCACTCATACCTCTTATCTCCAGACCAGCTGCCATTTCACAATTCAATTATAAGATTCAGGGAGATTCGTAAAACCTCCAGAAATGCCAGCAGGATTCTCTGAGCTACAGCAGGTCACACAGCCACGCCAGTGAGGGGGTGAGGAAAGCAGCAGTAATCATGGACTCTCTCTATGCCACCTTAGTCCCTCTGGGCATATTTGTGTTTCTTTATCACTGTGCAACTTCCCACACTGCACAGTCATATTACACTTTAACCTGAAAGGAAGACGAACTAGAATTTAATACAATCCCTGATTTTTAAGTTAATCTACTTGGAAATAAAATATCAGCTTCTTTTAGGCACATACAGTATATATTGAGTTGAGGCATCATTAGAGTCCTGATAGGATAAGAAAAATTAAATGTGAAAATTTAAATTATTAAATACCTCCTATAGTCCAGCTCCTGAAGGTTGAACGAAACGTTTCCTAAACATCTCTAGTGCCAGGGGAAAAAAAAAAAAAAAGGTAAGCCCACCTTTGAGGTCCTTAGGATGGAAAGAAGAAGCTGTAAATTGCCTGGCAATAGATGACATAAATTAGAGCTTCAGCATGTGCTGAAGTCCTTAGGTATCTGCAAATGGTAATATCTTTTATTTGAATCACCATAAAAGTTAATAACAGTTCTAGCTACACCAACTATTTAAACAGCATAACTGAGGTTGAACTAAAGGTCCTGTCCTGTGTACATTCTGCAAAGTTTAATTCATCTGCTTTTACTGAAAGCCAGCAAAAGTGAGAGATAAGGAAAAGAAGGTGGCATGTATATTTTGTGCGAGTATCAAGCAAATGGATACATGAAATATTTTGTGGTGAGCCTGGAAGCTGTAACACAAGTGAAGGGTTCTTAACAAATCAAAGCAAGAGGTTTCCATAATGTATTTTGTTTCTGAGTGTAATAAGCAAACCTTTTATTTTAAAGCTGATGATATGCCTCTCTTCAGATGTCTTCTTCAAACAGATGTGCCTCATCTGATGATTAGATTTATAGTGAGGTTTTTACTCTCGCCTATGTTTTAGAGACTGAATCTCTCACATCTTTCACAGAGACATATATTGCATTTAAAAAGACTGCTGGTATTTGATCCATCCTTGGGACAGATCAAAGGTACAATAACCTGCATATTTGCTCATTTAAATTAATAAAACATTTCAGTACCTTTCTGGCCCTTGTGTACACAGAAAATACTCATTATCCTCATTAAGAATTTAGCTTTATTGCATAAAAGATATATCCCTGTCTCTTAGATGTTATGATACTTCCTTGAATTTGAATATATGGTCTACTCTTCATACCAATATGATAGAAACGACCTTTGAAGATTCCTCTTTTTCTTTTGTCCTTCCAAAGAAAGAGAAGGCGCAGAAAAAGACAACAGTAAAAAGAACTTACTGGACATTACTAACAACATAAAATATAAAGCTCTATCAGGTCTGCTGCTAGTTAGTTCTTTATTTAGAGACTTGATATCAGAGTTATATTCCTCTGTTTTGAATAATTGTTAATAGTATAGATTTTAACAGAATGAGCTGTCAAAAATGAAAATGTTTCACTGGTTTGGAAAGACAGAGCCCAGCTTTGGTATGTCCTTTTTAAAGCTTCTGCCTTGGTTCTTTTTTTTTTTTTTTTTTTTTTTTTTGGAAGAAAGTGACATCGATGGCAGCTAATACCGAATGTGTCAAGGTTGCCAAGCAACAGGCTAGAGATGTGTCAGTGAAGGCTGTTTCTATGAGAGGAATTCAGTAGGTTACAGTTTCAAGTACTTGAAAATAAACTCACCCCTGTGTCTCTCTCTCTTTCTTTTATTTTTCATTAAAAAAAAAAAAAATTGTGTTCTAACCAACGAAAATTTACATAGTCAAACAAAGGATACAGTACATGCTTAAGATGCAAGTCTAAAAATGGGTAGCTGTGCTAACAGTTTGTGTCGCTTCTAAACCTTAAAAATAGTGGAATAATTAACATAACATACCCAGTTGCAATTTACAGAAATAAATGCCTGATGGAAAAATGACTTGAACGTATCATCACTTCCTGTGAAGTTACTTGCATTAAAGAGGTGCTATAAGCAAAGTGTGAGCTTAATTGCTGAATCAATTTTAAAAGAGCAGAATTTGATTGGATAGAATAACAAGTTGGTAAGAAATGGCCAGTGTGAATTTATTAGGAAGAAATCAAGTCAAACCAGTGGATTTTTTTTTTTCTCTTTTTGTTTTCACAGTCTGTGAACTGACTTGGTCAAGCTGTAGATGTGATACCTTAGGAACCACTACTTTTTTGACACTGGCTTTATTGATTCATGACTTACTCTCAGGCTAAGTTTAGGAGAGTTTTGCAGTAGCGTGTACTGGACAAGATAGCAGTCAATATCTCCATTAAAGTTTTTCATTATGGAATAAAGTGTTTCCTTATAAAATCCAATGGGAATGTTTGCAAGCACTTTGGAGGACAGGATTAGAATTCACAATGTTCTTGATAGACTGGAGAAGCAGACTGAAATCAATAAGATAAAATTCAATAAGGATTAATGACAAGTATAAAGTACTACATGCAGGAAAGTAGCATCAAGTATCTCCCGAACAAAATTGCTTCAATGCAGAATTAAAGAATTGGGCGGGAGTGTTGATCTGCTCGA
>NW_009200857.1:547-33514 GCF_000690835.1 Fulmarus glacialis | reverse complement strand
GGGGAGCGGGGGGAGGGGGGAGAGGGTGCTTTCTGTCAGAAGGCTAAATATCTGAAGAAGCCAGAATAGGAAACTAAAATAATGGGCTTCCAAAAAAAGCAGACTTTAATAACTGAGGGAGCACGAAGAGATGGAAGGATAAGCTGAGAGATATGACACATTAGGAAAACTGGCAAATTGGGAAAAAAAAAAAACCACTACGATACCGGTATAAGGGTAAATCACTCCAATATGGAGAAAAGAAGGAAATCATCATAGGAGACTAAAATGGTTGTATCATAAACTTTCTAAGCACTTGCAGACCTTAATGGACTCATACAAAAGAGGAAACAGAAGTAAATAACTTGCCGAAGAGCTTAAAGAAACATAGACCATGTCTTCTTTGCTTTTGTATTCACAATAAATATAAATTGTGAATGCACTTAATTTTGATAAGAGATTAGGCATACAGACCTAAACAGGTTTTGAAATGGTTTTGAAAGTATTAAAAAAAAAACAGATGTGTTCAACACAACACAGGATGTTAAAATTCACTCCTGTTTAAAATGCTACCCAAACTGACATTAACAAATATCATTAGGAGCTTGATTAGGGACTGATCAGAGAACTGGAGACAGGCAAGCACAACATACATGTGAAAAGAGGGGAAAAGAAGTAATATGCTAGTCAGCCTAACTCCAAGTTACTAGATACAAGATACTAGAAACCGTGAGGCCCAAAAGCCTTGAGACAATAATAAAGTTAAAGAAATCCACCAGTCAGGGGTTATCAAGAACCAAATGGGTCAGGCTGACTCAGTTTCATCCTGAGACCAATTGCCCGAGCACAGAGCATGGCATGGCCAGGCGGGCAGCAGATCTGCAGAAGATGTGGGAGCTGCAGGAAGCAACAACTTTGTCTCTTCTTCCACAGCACAACGGTCCTACCAAAGCATCAAATGCCCTGTTGTGTTAACAGGGCTGGCACACCTGAAACGTGGTGGAAGTCATCATTTTGCTCTAGCTGGTGCTATTTAGGACCCATCTCCAGGGCCTGTTATCTAGGAGAAAAGGAAGAATGATAACAGACTTGGAAAATACAGCTTAGGAGAAAAGGCTGAAGAAGCTGGGCTTGCTCAGCCTAGGAAAGAGAAGGGGAAGGAAAGCACACTAATTTCCTTCCAATGTTTGAAAAGCCTATGTGAAGAAAATTCTTACAGTTTTTTTCAAATTTACTGGGGATGTGACAGGAAGAAACTGTTTGGATTTAAAACAATGGAGATTTAGGTTAGCTGTTGCAAAACAGTTTTTAATGATAAATACAGTTAAATACCTCAATACACACATATTTATATATATGCAACAGGATTGAGGAATTTTCTCCTTTTGAGATTTTAAGAACAATTAGATTGACGTTTGTCAGGGACATTCTCTGTATTTTTTATCATCTTTTTACAGCGGTGTGGACTGAGTGACCTCTTGAAGCCTTTCAGCCCCATGATTTTTTTGTTTGGTTTTTATTTCCACACAATAATTAAGCACAGAATTTTTCTTGATAATCAAACAGTGGCATTTTCACTAAATCTGTTTAAACTGGGATTGGTTTATACATTCTATAACAACCACACTTCAAGGACTCTCTCAACAGGTGAAATTAAGCAGCTTATGCTAACAAAGCATCAGAGAATCAGCCTACAAGGTCTTGACATCTGCCAACACTCAGCAGAAAGAAAAGAAAAGCTTTGAAGAAGACTGGCTTTAAGGTGAGGTTCAGCTACTGAGAAGTACTTTGTGCCTTGATTTAGGCATACATCCCCTTGGAAATGAGACTTTGGACTCAATTCACAAATTGCAGATTTTATAGTAAGAGAAGGCCCACAGCACTCTTTTATAGTGTTGCTGTGGCTATTATTTCTCTGAGGGAGTTCATTTATTCGTTATTCTTGATATGGTTATGCTGGCCAGGTAAAGATAATTTAAAGCTGATTGTTCCTGAGGCAAAAACAAAAAAAAACCCTTGGGTACAGAGTTAGCTCTAACGCCTTCTCTACTAACAGTTAAATAGAGTAACTGGTTCTTCAGATTCAGGGCTTTTAATTTCCCAGGCACACCACGTCTAATTGTATTAGTCACGAGGTACGAGGTTCCCTGGTAGAATGTAACTCAACATTACTGATGTAAGCAACTTTGATGTGGGCATCCCTCGAACGTGCCTTGCTATTAGGCATGCCAACCATTTCAGACCAAAGCTTCCTTCTGTCCTACACAGTCCCGGTGTCATCTTCTGCTCAACACTAGGAATTTAATTAGTGACCGCTGGAGGCTCAGGCTACAACAATGCTCATACTCGCAAAAGGAACAAATCTCACTACACTACGATTTCTCTTCCACTATTTTTGGTTGTATCTCCTCTCTGATGTTCCCTACCAAGATTTTGGGCTTGTGATAGGTTTACTGTTACACAATACAGATCATGTCAGTGTCAGAAATAATCCTGAAGTGCAATGCTTGTCTTTCTTCCTCAAACAATCTGGTTGGGAAAGGGAGGAAATGGGGGATTTCTTAAAAAAAAAAAAAGGTGAACAGTAAAGTTGGGATATGGGCTTCCTAAAATATTTAAATAGTTCTTAAATATTGCTCTGGCACAATCTCCAAATGCCATAAAACTCTGAAGAACTCAGAGACAGATTAAAGAGATTATCTTCTCAGAAATATACAACCTATTCATTTCCGTGTGCCAGGACAAACTGAATGAGCAGACATATCACATTTCTAAACTGAAGAAATTTTGCTTATTTTCTTGTGTATTTTTTCATTTTCTTAAATTGCTTAAGTTGTTGGGTCTTCATATTTTGCTTTCCTAGAAAACCATAAATTAGACTAGAACATGCATTTTCTTCAACTTTTGTTTTGGTACATTAACCAGTGCAACTCTTTCAATGTTTTCTAATCTTCACAGTTAAATACAGAAAAGCCATGCACAGCAGTCCATAAAATATTGGATTGTGTTCTCAACACAGTGAAGCATAAACCACAGTCCCCAAAAGGATGGAATGAGAAATAAAAGCAAGAGAAAAATAGTCCCTTATAAAACACAAACTGCATGTTGCAGTAGTGTAGAGAAAACTACGCAACACGCTTCCGTCATCAGCGTCACTGCGTCTTCAGTCAGCCATGTCTTTTGTGGGCTCAGTGTTCACTGAATATTTAAAAGTTATCCTAAAACATTTAATAAATAATGCACTAAACATCTGATGATCTGTCATCTCCAACTACACTGGAAAATGTTAAAAAACAGGCAAGTGCTTTTATCACAGATTGTGCTCTCCACCAGTTTGTTATTTGCACTGCATGAATAATTTGTGATTCTAAAAGTAATATTAAAATCCATTTCCCAATGGTATCTACATATATTGCACTGTACTGCTAGGTCTTACAACATAAAATATTTAAATAATTTGAATATTTTTTGTGAGGCAGCAGAACAGGCATTAGCAGTGGGGGAGAGGAAAGTAGAGGATGTGTAAAATATTTCATAGTACAAGCTTTCTCAGACTGCACAAAGTACAGCAAATAAAACCATGTAATATTAATAGAGAGGGAGAAAGGAAACTTACTGAAGGGCCATTGCCTTGTGCTCTCAGGGGATTTGTATTTTTTTTTCTTTCTCAAGTTTTGTTCTGGTTTTATTCTTCTAGATTCTTTCTGTCTACAGATCAAATTCTTTCAGATAATAGGCTGCACTCCTCAGGACAAAAATGCACACAGTCAACAGACAAGTCGCCACTGGTTTTGGTGGAGATGCCATGTTTCACCTACTCTGCATAAAGATTTGCAAGGCTAATTATCTTCCAGCAGCACTGACTTTCCCTAAACAGCCAGCACTAAGGAAGGGCATTGCTGCATTTAACAGGGATCTGATAAAACGATGGTGGCATTTCCTGACCTCCTGCTTGGAAATCAAATGGCTTTTTGTATACTTCTATGTGAAAATTCCCACAGATTTCAAAACATCTTTTCCTTAAATACTTTGGTTCTAAAGGCCCTGGACCACCATAACTCTTGGCCTGGTCAATTGAAAGTTGGCAAAGTCACAAGGTCCCTTTAGCAGTTTGGATTACTTTAAATCAAAAGCTCCCTGTGGAGTGATGAAACATTAAGGGAAAGATAGCCCCTAGGTAGCCTCTCCATTAGACTTCTAAGAGATTATTACCAAACTTGCAGAACTACAAGATGTTACTGTGCGTGATCTAGGTACATTTTTCCAGGTGCTTCTCAGTCACCAAAATCCGGTCCAGTCTAGTGAAGGACTTCTGTCTTCCAATGACCAGAAGCGAACTTACTGACCAGTCTTTCCAAGCATTGCACATCAGAAGTTCACTACATTGTAACAGGACATTTGCTCATTCTTGCAAAAGAACAATCACCAGAAGAATTCATGTGGAAAATGAGAAAGACTGAGAAATTTATTAGCAACTCAGATAAAAGGCTTAGATTGGAGAAATTTTGAAATATGGCTGCTGCCAAAGTCTTGTAATGGGAGTAGAATTCTAAAATTTCTCCCTTTGCCTCAGCTTGCATTTCTGCTTTTCTTTTTGAACACTGCATTTCCCTTCTGCAGCCCTTTGTTTGGCTCTGTAGGCAGTAAAGTCCTCAGGGCAGAGCAGCAATTGCCTTTTATGATACATGTTTACAATGCTTCACACAATGGGACCTTAATCTCCTAATAAATGACACTCAAATAGTAAATCTGTCACCTTTCTAAAAATACTTTGTTCATTAAAAGTAATAGGGAAAAAAATCATTACACACATCGTACACGCTTGACAGCTGAATTGAACTGGTGCTTGAGTCTATTCCTAATATTTGCATGAGATGAGGGTTCTATTTCTCCCTTCTGTTTCCTCCCTCATGAAAACAGACATATATTCTGATTATGGGCATAGTTTCCTTCCTAGGCCTGCATTTGGTGCTTTATCTCATATTCTTTTCTGATTTTATGAATAAGTTGTTGGGGGATACTTACAAAAACCCTAAGTATGTGTGTGTGTGTCTGTGTATGCATACACGCAGCTACACATTAAAAAAGGTGGCTCTGCTGAGTGATTTGTTCTGACAGCTGTGTTGTCAAGCTACTGCAGAAATGAGAAGGAAAGGTGTAAGCTGCACTGAATGAATGAGATCCTGTTGGAAAACATCTCCAGCAGCTTTTAAAGAACACAGCTGGCAGAACACATCAAAAGGTCTGATGAGCTAAAAAAAAAAGGGAGAGGGAGGCTACACAAAGCAGCAGCAATCCCCAACGATGAAGGCCCTCCTGAGAGGCATTTGTCACCCAGTTCAGACAGGGAAACCCCCAGAAATGCTGCTCTGCCCATGAGGCTGTATGTTCAAGGCGAGGTCTTCCACCCTTCCCTTCTGCCCAGTGAGTTTTCCCATTGAAGTTGCACTGATCCAGTGATCATCTCTTACTCTGTGTAAGGTCACGTATGGAGTCTTGTACTCCTTTCATGTTTTTCAGCCTGAGTTTTTCTCCTTGCATAACATTATTAGTGACAGTGGTAATAGGACAAAAGATATTCAAAGAGTGGAGAATGGAAGGAAAGCAGGAGATTAACTCTTCCCATAATGTACAAACATTTCCGGAGAAAAATCCGGGGTCTTTATAAGACAAACAAGAGCTCGAATCTACACAGTTTAAGGTTTCTTGGATGAATGGACGAATATACAGCACCTCTTAGGGAACGGAGAGGTTAAATGGCTGGCAGCTGACATGGCACTCCAGGAAACCTATGAGCATTTTAAAGAGACAACAGGACTCAGAGAGGTGCCTCTGCCCCACGAGAGACAGATGTGACAGGAGAGGCAGCTGAAGCCTGGCTCATCAGTCCCCTTGACAGAAGACCCCTGAGGCCACTGCGACTGACACGCGGCCACGAGTTTCCAATGAAGATGAGCTTTGCTCCAGTCCCTAACCTAGCCATTTTCTTTTCTGGAAGATAGGGAGAGAAGCAGGAGCTTTGCAGCTAAAATTACAGCAAATGGTCTTTGGGGAGGCAGCACCCCCAATACAGCAGAGAGAGCAAAGGCATTTTTGGGGCAGTGACATTTAAGAGTAGCAAAGAGACCATGGCAGGAACAGCAAGTGTAGGTAGACTATTGAAGGAACATTGTCAGATTAAATATCATACTTTCTAATGAATTAGCTTGCCTGTGTTATAAAGAGATTATTAAAATCGAAAGAGTTTAAAGAATCTAATTTACTCTCCCCTGTCTAAGGTGTTTACTTCCTGCATTGCTCCCAGCTTGCACTATTAAACTAGACTAGTCCATTTCACTTTTACAGATAGTTTCTGGTTGATTTTATTTTTGGACTCTAATTCTATCTTATTACAAATCGCAATAAAGCCTTGAGGCTTCCCAACAGGTCATGGCAGTCTTGTGCAGAGCACTATAGAGACGTAATAAACAGCAACCTACAAGTACAGACAAAAACAGGCTTTTACGGATGAAACAAAGGGCAAAGAAAGAGATTGGGACTGCAAGAAGACAATGGTGGTAACATATATATTATACTGTATATAACCATATATATTGTATTCACCTTATCTTGTGAATATTGTATATTTATTAAAAATATATATTATGTGTATCACAGCTAGCCTACTATTAGTTATAATCACAGTCCACTGTTTTCTTTATTCAGCTGTCAGTCACAAGACTCTACCACCATCTAAATTATATTTGGTCTTAGAATGTAGGAACACCAAGGAGAAGACTGCCTTGCTCCAGGGGTAGCCCCCTTATACCAGGTGCTACTCCAGGGTAAATAACATGTTATTAAAATGCTTTGCAACTTGCACTGAATAGAGCTATTTCTTTTGCTTTTCAAAACAATTTATGTTTTATTTTTACAAGACCTAGAGTTGGAGACTTAGTGTACAAAAACTCTTGTTTAGCGCTGAATCTGATCTTCTCAGTGGTACCTTCCTACCCAATACACAACTATTGCATTCTCCCTTTGACCACTGAGATTCAAGCATGTGCCTCCTATCACATTCCTGAAAGCCTTTAATGCTCCAAAAATGGTGTAAGAGGACTCTGATTCAACTGATCTGTGTGTTGTCAGCTCCCCTCCAATGGGGACCTACTCTGCTGCCCCTTGGCTTCAGTGGTGGACATGCCTAGGAAGGAGGTGTTTCAGGGACCCAGTTACAGTCTCGCCACTGCATTGGGTGAAATACATACCTCAAATCACATTTGACTCAATCCAGGTTAATATAAAGATAAAGAAAACAAGCATTTTCATACAATTTACAGGAAAAACCAATAAATGTTTATAAAAGACACAGAAGAGGAAATAAAAGAATTGCACTGAATCTGCCTACCCTGACGAGGTAGGAAAGATTTCTTTCCCTCATCCAGCTGACTTAGTGTTTCTCTTCTGACAAGGTGGTAGCTGGGTTTCCGCTGCTGCACTGCTTCTTCTCCTATCATCACGTCTGTTACTGGTTTCCCCTTCTGAGACTTCTGGGAAGCGTTGGACCAGTTCATTTTCTGTCCTAAAACTCTTTTCTGTTCTTTTGAACAAAAAAAACAGATCAGCCACTGTCTTAATTGAAAGGTTTTCTTTTACTTATGAATGTGAAAGTCTCAGCTGGACTTGGAGCCATTTTCCATACCTAACTTGTTCATAAATGATTGCTGTGCACCAGTAAGATGTAAAAGTCTCCTGTCAGCTTTTGATGACTACTTGGCATTCTTCTGTGTAGGAAGCATCTTTACTGGAGTTCATACCAACTTATAGATCAAAATAATACAGGATAAAAACAACTAAAAAAACATGTATATGTCACTTATTACTGGCTGTTGACTGAAGCTAGACATAACACTGGTAACATGTTGGGACTATTGATCCCCAACTTGTACCTTCAAGGAATATTCCAAAATTATGTTTTTATAATATCAAGAATATTAATGAATCTGTTTAGAAAGATTAAGGCAGAGATGTGAGTGGCAGGTAAGATAAGGATGGATGAATACTAGAGATGAATACTTAAAGGAAAACGGGAACAATCCTGAAACAACTTAGGTGTCATAAATGATAGTACTGCTTTTACAGCAATATATTTAAAACAACACAAGAATAATTTTAGTAACTATATGGGAAGGATTTAAGGTTTTATGAAAAAAACATACCTGCACAAACCTGAACAAATTGGATTCCCTGACTCTGACAGCGCTAGCATTTCATATGTGTGTAATCCAGAGCAGCACCAAGTTTTCACAAAGCTCGCCATAGCAAAATTAATGAATTGCCATCTCTGAGGTTATCCTATTGATGTGGTTCACAATTTTTACCTTTTTAACATCAGTAGATTATGCCTTAGTAACCTGGAAATATTGACCAGGGTTCAAATCTTCTCTCCTTCCCCTCCATACAGTTAAGAACAAGTTAGGAAACGTAGGTTTCATTATTCTACTGAGTAACCAGGTTCAAATCTTCTCTCCTTACCCTCCATACAGTTAAGAACAAGTTAGTAAACACAAGTTTAATTATTCTACTGCATGAAAGAATAAGCCCAGAAAAGCTTCCTGAAAAGAAGAGCTCCGGACATAGTTTCAAAGAAGAATAAAAACCAACTAAATACCATCACAAATTGCCTATTTTCCTAAGGCACCCACTAATTTCTGTCTCTCCAGATTTCAACCATCAGTGTTAATTAAAGGAGTTCCTCGCCAATGTTTCTTTGTTTCTCCATCTTCACTAATAGGTTAAATTGACAAGGAGTGGAGCAAGAGTTGACTAGTTTCCATTCACCAAAGGTTAGAAGAAAGGCAGATGTTTCAGAAAACATACTGTAACTGAGTGCCTATGCTAATACTATCACAGTACTAAAGTAATAACTAAAGTAGCAAACAAGACTGAGGGCTTGTCCTGGTTTCAGCTGGGATAGAGTTAATTTTCTTCCTAGTAACTGGTATAATGCTGTGTTTTGGATTTCGTATGAGAATAATGTTGATAACACACTGATGTTTTAGTTGTGGCTAAAGTAGTGCTTACGCTAGTCAAGGACTTTTCAGCTTCCCATGCTCTGCCAGGTGCACAAGAAGCTGGGAGGGGGCACAGCCAGGACAGCTGACCCAAACTGACCAAAGGGATATTCCATACCATATGACATCATGCTCAGTATACAAACTGGGGGGAGTGGGCCAGGAGGCAGCAATTGCTGCTCCAGGATTGGTGGGGCATCGGTCAGCAGGTGGTGAGTGGTTGCATCACTTGTTTTTTCTGGGTTTTGTCCCTCTCTCCCTCATTGTTTTCCTCTTCATTACAATTTATTATTGTTGTTGTTGTTGTTATTATTATTATTTTATTTCAAGTATTAAACTCTTCTTATCTCAACCCATGAGTTTTCTTACCCCTGCCCTTCTGATTCTCTTCCCCATCTCACCATGGGGGGGGAGGGTGAGTGAGTGGCTGTGTGGTGCTTAGTTGCTGACTGGGGTTAAACCACAACAGGGCTCTACTGGTGTAAGGAGCAAAGAAGTGAGAAGTCTTTCAGCAGAACTCTGTTGAAAAACACAGGTAAAAGAAAACAGAGTGAGGTGGGAGGACGCTTGGAAGAATTCACAACTGTATAATTAATACAATTTTCTGCTTGCCACCTGCCAAATAGAAGATTTAACAATGTTGCTATGAGGAAGATAGCTCATAATATGCATTGGTGTATGCAGTAACAGCACAGAAAAAACTTTGGTGTGCCATATTACTAGGTTCAGTGAGTTTGGCTAAAACTACAATAAGAAGAAATCATTTGATTATGCATGAACTCCTTCCAGTGTTGGGAAACACTGGAAAATGCTAGGTACTAATAAAATGTTTAGTTAGGAGCAAATATACTGCTGGCAATAGAAAAGTGAACTTACTCACTTAGGCCAATAGTGATACGTATGATTAGAGCAGGTTTGCTTGGCTAGGTCCACAAAGTCTGGCATAAAATAAAAGTAATGATGTTACAGTTGTTTTCACAAGTAGGTGCTTAATAAACTATGCCATGTAGGTAGTTTCAACCTGTACACAAGAGAAAGATTCAAATAAAAAATAGCTATTGTCGGCTACCAGTGTTTCAACTGCTGTTAAAATCACAGCATCTACTGTGACTGCAGGTGTAACAACCACCTATTATAATTGGTCAAAATATTTGTCTGGAAGCACAAAAATCCTAGAAGAAGATAGACACCTGAAGTATCTAATGCTGAAGCCACTTCATACTGAAGAGTTTTCAAATGCCTTTTTTTTTCCAGCTTCACCTCCATGTGTTAGAGGAATGAATAAACCTCAGCAGTTGACTTTGTGTGGGGGATTAACTTTGGCTAAGGGCCAAATGCCCACCCAGCCGCTCACTCACCCGCCTGCCTCAGTGAGACAGGGAGGCAATAGGATGAGAAAATTCGGGGGTCAAGACAGGAAGATTGCTTAGCAGTTACCAGCAAAGACAAACATTAAAACAACATCTTTCCTCCCCACTTTCCCAGGCTCAACTTCATTCCTCCACTCTTAGCCCCTCTCTCCTGTTGAGCGGTGCAGAGGGATGGGGAATGGGGGTTGTGGTCAGTCCAGAGGTCAGTCCTCTCTGTCGCTCCTTCCTCCTTACACTTTTCCCCTGCTCTGGCATGGGCTCTCCATGGGTTGCAGCTATCTTCAGGAAACATCCACTTGCTCCATCTTGAGGTCTTCCATGGGCTGCAGTGTGGATACCCGCTCTTTTTTTTCCATGGGCTGCAGAGGAACACCTGCTTCACGATCATCCTCCTCATGGGCTGCAGGGGAATCTCTGCTCCAGCATCCAGAGCACCTCCTCTCCCTCCTTCTTCTCTCGCCTTGGTGCCTGCAGGGCTGTTTCCCACACTTTTTTTCCTCTCCTCCTCTCCCTGTCCAGCATTTTTTGCCCTTTTTTAACTATGTTTTCTGAGAGGCACCACCACCTTGGCTGAGGGGCTCAGCTGTGCCCTGCAGCGGGTCAGTTGGAGCCATCCGGAACCAGCTGTGTCCAGCACGAGGCAGCTCTGGCCTCTCCTCACAGAGGCCACCCCTGCAGCCCCCCGCTGCCAGCACTTTGCTACGGACACATTGTGGTATTGCAGTTTCTATAGAAAGCATATCTGGGATCGCCAGTCTTTCCAACAATCAGTAAAATCAAAACGATTACCAGTAACATTTTTTCCAAAAATCTCAATTATCTTCTGGATATTCATCATCTAGATATTTCATGCAAGTCTTCTAATATGGATGCAAAGTTGGTTAAAGAGATCATCTCAGATCCTCTTGTTCTTGCCAGCTCCTCTTCACCATAACAAGTATTTGTCTTTCCACAGCTCACACGTCTGCACCTCAGTTTAGTTCATTCCCCCTCTTCCTCAATACTCTAAGGAAAATAAATTATCCCCCTCTAGTCCAAGATGTTTAGAGGGAACAGCATCATTTCGCCAGTCACACCTCTCCAAATCTGCAAAGGATGAGACAGTAATTAATTGAACATCATCAAAACTTCACTTCTTGAAGGTGTCATTTAAAGTAGATACCCCATGTTGATCTATAACATAATACAAGGCAGTCTCCTGCTGCTTTTAACATCTTTTTTGGTTTTTGTTCTATATCAGGAGTCACCTCTCCAAATACTGATCATGGGATTTGGCAGCTATTGGGGAGGCACTGGAAGAGCTGCATTTTTATCAAGCCTTTTCTAGACATCATTTTTGCACCCATACAACCGAGTCAATGAAGGGCTTGATTTCATCAATACTGGTATATCATTGCTATTACTAGCCCTAGATATATTGCATGAAATGTGTCAATAATGGATAGCTTGTATGCTGTAACTCTGCTAAAATTAAAGTTGAACAATGTTTGTGTATTGCAGGTATGCCCTAGTGTATAATACATACATATCGGCCAATAGCATTTTGAAAACATTATTGCACCACAACTGATCATATGATACTCCTCTCAATAAAAAGATAATGGGTGGATTATTCTGGTAATGAAGTAGACATGAAACAAAGCCAAGGAGACTGTAGAAAAACAAGTCCTCTCTCTCCCACTGGTGCTACTACTTGTTCTCAATACTGGCAGCGTCTTTCCCAAGTTCTGTGTATGTCAGAAGAGAACAAAGAGGGATAGTGGTTTTGCAGTTGTTCTGTTAAGCATAACTGGCACCAAAATGGGCTAGATTCAGTGGCCAAAGGGTTTCCTCTTAAATTCATAAGATCATCTCATACTTCCACCCAGAAGCCTAGGCAAATTAAATATGCCTCTGAAGAATCAACCCATAATAGCCCAACCTCACTCTCAGGTACTGACTCACTTACTCAGGAAATGAAGCAGGATTTCAGTATGTGAATTTGGAAAGCCATAGCAATGCTTTTCTATCCTCCATATTCAGTCATACCTACCGACACTATCATTCAAAACCTCCAAACCTTGGTTTCATAGGTGAAAAACAGCTTAAATTGTGAAGGCTGACAGGCAGCAAATTATTGGGTGTATCTGTGTGGGTGGGTGAGTGTCCACAGTTGAACTTCTGCACACTCAAGCCTGCCACTTGCTACTGAAACTGATATGAGCTGGTTGTAGATTTTTATAACACCTGGACTAAACAAGTGACACATCCCAAACCCTTCAATTAATAAAAAGACATGAGACAAAACCACTGATCAGGAATCTTCTGCATACACAGCATTCAGATTGGGAAAGCCAGGGCGCAAGAAAAGGAGGCTGAAGAAGTGGTCTCAGAAAAAGTGGTCTCGGGAAGAAGGGGAAGTTCCTGACTGGAAAAGAGATCCTAGAAATGTAGAAGATCCTGGAGATGGGGGAGGAGCATAGAGACAAATGTCTGGGGCTGCCCAAGGTCCTTGGCCAGTGATGCCTAAGACTGGTAGCTGTGAGCAGTGGTACAACACAAACCGACATGACTCTCTGTCCGACCTTCCTGGACCAGCAGCAACCTCCCTGTGGGAAAGGGAAAATGAGGCTATGGGAGCATTAATGTTGGGCAGGAGAAATGAGTGAGTGAGTGAGTGTGAGATAATCAAGAGTGGTAAAAGCTCTAATCTCATCAGTACTTAAATAAACCCTAGTATCCAGATCCAGTACAGGTTGTCCTTTTGCTCTGCTACTCCTGTGGTGATGTGAACACCTGCTGATGTGAACACCCAGTAGCTGCAAGTCCCTTCAGCCTGCTCCCCTCTCCCTCTCCCCATCCCAGCTACGGGGCAGGCACAGCCCCAGAGCAGAAGAGCAGAGCCAAGACTGCTGCCTGGTTTCCATAGAGAAATATTTTCGTTTTACTTTTCTACATCCTCTTCTGATAGGAGATCAGCACCCGCAGGCCTGCCTGGACCTTATAGCTCTCTCACTTCTTATTAGTCTGGTGTCCTATACCAGATCTTGCTTCAACGCTCAATTAGCATCACTACACCGCCTTGTTGCATACTCTTCCCTGAGCCCAGGCACTCATGGCAGAGACACATTTCTGGGTCTTTCCTCTCACACCGTCTCCAGACAGGAGCCTGAGTTAAATCTCTTTGCATCTTCGGCTGCGGGTGAGATCGTGGGGTGGAAGGAAATCTCCCTGTTGTTGTCTTCCCAGAACCACCTCATCCCTAGAGCTCTGCCACCTGCTCTGGACCCTCCTGATTTCTTCTCTTTACAGAGTCCCTCAGCCCTATTTTTAAGCTCTGTGATTTAGCAGAAAACTCCTCTATACGAGAGTTTTAAGGGTATCACAAGACCCTTGAGCATTAATGCTGACTACTCAACAAAAGCACCAATCCAATTCACACTCCTTCCCTTTACTTGCACAGAAAACTCACTATCCAGCAATGACTTCAATCAGCTTTAGATCACACATTTGCAAGAATTTAGGAGAGACAGTTTTTGAGCTCACCCTTCATCTTTTCTTCATCAGCACAAAGAGTATTTGCATTGCTTTTTCCACGCCCACCTTGTTAAATATCACAAGTCATACAGGGAGGATGGAGAGGTTATTGAAGTGGTGGAGAGAAGAAAAAGAAGGGAGGAAAGAGGCAAGCAGATCTGCTCGTATCTTTTAAAATGTACATAAAGAGGCAAGGCTGAATGCCACTGATCCTGATCCTAGAATCCAGACTATATAGACACAAACTAAAGCATCATGGCTGAATAGTTGGCAATTAGCAGGCCACAGAAAGCAAATGCATCAGAAGATTTCATTCCAGCCTGTTGTTGCTGCTGCTGCAGTGATGCATATGGGAAAAGGAAGAAAGGATTAGCTAGTTGCTGACCTCAGTACTCATTCAGTTACAGAGCGGGTTGGAAACTTAACCCATCAAATGGTTTTTCTTTTGAAAACGCAGATCAGTTAACCCAAAATTGCTGGGGGGATATTGACATCTCTGGATTAAAAAAAATTTAGAAATAATAGTAATTAACATGCTAAAATGTTCAGGTTTTATGTTCGAATTGAAATAGTTCCGGTTTATCAAATGAAATGTTTTCATTGACTGATTTGCAAAATATAATTTTGTTCCACTTCAGGAACAAGTCAGTTGTTTTCCACACAGGATGACTATTTTACTAAACAAAAATATTCTTTATTTAAGAAACAGGGGGAATTATATTTTAAGAATTTGTCCTAAGTATCCTCCTGTGTTTCTCTTTTACTTTTCTAATTCTCAATGTTCTTGCTAGAGTAAAATGAAGACAAATCTTCACTGGTTTTGCTTTTCTCCATCTGGATTGTTGTCAGAGCCTGTTTGCTTATTTCTATGCTGGAGTTCTAGTTTTGTGGTGGAGAAAGCGAGGGCAGGACAAAATTTATAACAGCATTCTCTTTGGGGTGCTGTTCTCATAATGAACACAGATTGCTCTCATTTATCACCTTGTGATGTAATCATATAAAAGCCTTTCCCATCCTCATCCCTATAAGGTAACTGTTTTGCTGTATTGGATTATAATGACAAATGAAAAAATCTTTTACATTACTTCAACCATTACAAAATTCTGAAGGGATTGTTACTCTATAATGCCACTACAGCTTTTTGATAGAGGTAGCCCATGCTGAAAGCTGCAGTTAGAAGTACTCAGTATACCAATAACTTATCTACACAATGTTGGCTCTTGGAGGGGGGCGGGGAGGGAACCAACAAAAAACACCCCAAAACAAAAACCAAACCAGTTGTCTTTAAGACAACCCAAAACACCACAGGGAGTAAATAGTGGTTACATGCTACACCAAACGGGAAATAAATTTAGGGGTCCAACTTTTGGGATGTTTTATCCAGCAAATAAAACCCAGTTGGACTTTTCAATATATCAGTGCTCACAGGCTACAAGAAACGTGGAGTTATCTGCAGGATTCATTTGCTTTCTATCTTTTGAAAACTGATAAATCCATTCCACTCACTTAGGGCTGTCGAAACATGCAGAGCTCCAGTAAGAGCTGATGGAAGAAAAGGGTGCTCAGCAATGCAGAGATGTGTTTACCATTTCCCAGAAACAGACTGTGTTGCTGTTTTCAGTAGAAGAGACAGAAATCCTCCCCCGGGTTCCAGGAGCAAACTTTACTATTTCATGTTCCCCGGAGCATCCTAGCAATTTAAAATTTGTCATGGACTATTTGCGAATAGGTAAGTACATAATTAATACACACAGTGAACTTAGAACATTTAGTCTGTTGAGCACAAGATTTGCCACATAAATGAACCGCCCTTTTGGGAAAATCGAGTACAGCCATTTGCATAAACTGACAAGTATCTGCATGAGTCCTCAGGTCAACAAGCACCCCCAAAGAAGTTGAGGTCTGATTTTCTTCTGTCTTCCACAAGTTTTTTGCTGGAGATTTCCATCGAGTTCCATGGACTCTTGCCTCCTTACGCATCTGTGTAAAAGAGACGAGTCAGCTTTCTGATGTCATTGTTTTCTTCATTTATACCCTCCTTTCTGTAAATAATGAACTATTCGAATGACTAAGAGACTGTACTGTTTTCTTTATTAAAATGAATAGGGATACTTTTAAAATATACTTAATCTAAATCACATTGGAACACATAGCTCCCATTGAAATATATTGCAAAAAATAGACATTTCTACTCTGCATTTAATTCAAGAATTTTGCAGGCCTAATCAGCCTTGAATATACATTTGCTTCAGCTCTTCCTATGATTAAAATAAAATGGTAACATAATGCTGTTCTCTAATTATGACATTGGCCTGAAATCAAGCATTGGCTCTAACGATTTCAGCGAATCTAATGGTGAGAATATTGTGAAATTCTTTGTATTGTTAGATGGGGAGATAAGTAGTTGACACAAAGCGAGTTGATCCCTTATTACCCAAGGAAGAAAACCTATGTTCCAGATATTCTCCCCCTGAGTAGACATAACAGCAAAACTCTTGCTTATAACTTACATGTTTCTCTTTCTACAAAAATGATTGAACATTTTTTTTTCTCCTACAGTTTAAAGGCTTTGCTTTGTGAGATGCCAAGCAGTGAAGCAATGGAAAATTGCATGTCTTCCATGAAGTATCCCTTGTCCCCTACTATTCTGGCATTTTTCTTTAGTATTTTTAATACCATGGTAAGCAGCACATTGATGACACTAACAGTCAAAGACATTAAGAAATAGGAACAGGAGTACCATAGTTCTTACCTGATGTTGATCTGCTGCTACCAATGAGAAAGTTTCATCTCCACATTCCCTGAGTTCTTCAGTTCATTAATTGATATTGATAACACATAACTGCTCAGTGGACATCACAGAGGAAAATCACAGACACATAAACTTGGGGCTCAAAACAACCCTGAGAAGTCACCCAGTCCATCCCCTGCCCCAGTCCAAATCACCTACGGAAGTCTTGGCAACCCGTTGTCTAAACTGCCCCTCAAACCCCCCAAAATGGAGATTTTCCAGTTCTGCTAAGCATTTTATTGTTGAGCTTAAATGTACTTAATAAATGTAAGTCTTATCAATGCCTAAACCGAATCACCATGTCTATAGTTGAAATTCAGTACCAGAAAATGCTCCTTCTCTTAGCAGAGACTTTTTATATACTTGAAGACCATTACAATCTCCATCCACGTCTTCTCTGTAAATTAACCAAGTTTATTCAATCTTTCCAGAGAAGTCACATTTTCTAGATCTCCAGTTTCTCTCCTCAGGCTCTCTCCTGCATTTCCATGGGAAGTCCATGGGACCACAACAGCAACCTGTTACAAACTGTCAACAAATATTTGTCATATCACAAAAACGCATCAAAAATCATTGTGGAAATAGTATCTGGTCCAGCTGATTCTTGCCCATAAGGGACAGATACAAAAGCCTGCACAGAGGAGCATGTGAAGCACATCATTGATGTTAATTTTTAACTTATTTTTACAAAATCACTTCGATGGCATGTATTTAATTAGCCACTAGGAAGAAAAGGAGAGTCGGGATCCAGGAAGCATGTTTTTAGATAACTTTCCATTTTGGGGAATTCACGTTCTGCCCACTCCAGCTGTTGGCACTGCCAGTATTTGTCAGGGATCCCAGGTTGTTCTCAGAACTCTCAATGGGTACAGAGGGGTAGAAACAACTTAGACATAAACAGAACCCACAAATGCAAGTTATCCGATGACTGAAAATTATATCCCTCCAGATTTTCAGAACACCAGAGTACCTGTGGTGACACCATCATGCTATTTTCTTGAATCAGTGCACTTCTGTAAGAAATAAAAATGTGTTTCGGCTATTACTCAAGGTCCTAATATTTGGAATCCACGGCATTTGGAATTCATGCATACATTCATCACTTTGATTTTGCTACTTGAATTACGAAGGTACACTTATCTATGGATAAATTACCCTTTATCTTTGGCTGAAAGCTCTGTATAACAAATTATGCCAAAACTAATATTTTTTCTTAAAATACATCTACTTTTTCAACATCTAACTTCATGGCTGTCACACTTTTTTCTAGTAAATGATTATCTGACCTTTTTGTAGAGTTTTTATTTTATCATAAGTAGTTTTTATAGTCAGTTTTATGATAACGATGTATTCTTATCATGACATTCAAGCAAATCATTGTCATTTTGTAGCACAAGTACCCAATATTGAAATTAACAGGAGCCTGACAAAATACATCTTTTTATGCATCTCTCTATGGCCTGTGCAAAGCATCCCACTCCTTTCCCAGGTTCTGGCCCTCTTCCTTCTTGCTGCTGGGGGAAGGTGGACGATGGAGCCCCGTGATCCGCTCTTGCCAGGTCACAGACTTTTTAGTTGGAACTACCCTGGGATTTGCGGTGATGATCATCGCAAGAGATCTGACACCAGCTCAGCTCTAGACTGTTCTTTCAGTGTCAGTTGCTATTCAGCCACCAGCCAGATCTGATGCAAAGCTCAGTACCAGTATCTTACAGAAAAGCCTTTGTTAAAACCAGATGCTGTTAGTCTGTTCTCCTTGGTCTCCTGGGAGATACTAGCAGGCAAATCCTCATGTCTGCTCAGGTTAGGTGCTCTCATTCCTTACAGCTTTAATCCCCTTTGTCTTCTTAGCTCTCTGAAGAAGGTCAAAACAACCTGTATTGGCCCCAGGCATGCAAAATTTCACAATCTTATTAGCTGCATTTTTTCAGCACTTGGAGATTTTCACTAATTACCCTTCTGTGCCTCTAGTGTCAGTAAGAAGTGTCCTTTGGGTTGCCCACAGCTTCGGTAGCTGCCAGGTCATCAAATATATGCTTATAAAGCTAATACCATAGCGTAATCCCAGCTTCCATACCACAAGTCACGTCTTAGTACAGCAGTTTTTAAATGTTCAATTATTCCAGTGCACTGGGACTACCACAACAACATTTTCAGTTTCAGAAAAAACACTTCCTATGACAATTGATTTAGTTTATATTTTATATTTTTATTTTCATGATTCTTCATCAGTGCCTGGCTTTCAGCTATTCTTCTCAGCACCTTTGAAAGTCAGTTCCTGTTTCTTTCACTAGAACATTACTTTGTACCTAGATATGTTTTCACAGCTGCACCAGTGATGTGAGATGGCAGGTCTGCTCAGGAAAGTCAGAACATCCTCACTGGGCAATGGGAAGAGCAGGTGCTGGATGGCTACCCACAACCCTTCACCAACCAGAAGTAAAATTACCAATTAGATAACCACATGGCAGTGGAGGACAGAGTTAAATGTCTACAAACTTACTGGCCAGAGTTTTTGATGGCCACTCTCTCTAAAAACTGTTTTCTGTCATATTACCTGTGTGATGACCTTGAACGGGCCACCTGAAATCTTCATCATACACCATCCATTGTACATCTCTACGCACTGCTATATTTGATCAAGATGAAAATGAACACTGAATCTTCCAGGGGTTGTGCCCCAGTATCATATTCAAGTCAACAATTTTTATTATTTTGAAGAAGTCTTGAAACATCAGCTCTTTGTTATGCAGAAGCATGGCTGGAAAAAATAGGTACATGTGGGATTTAAACTGCTAAGCAGGGCACATCAAGTATTTGTGCAAACAGCAGTGGGCAACCACATGTAAATGGCGTTTTGTTAACAGAGGTGTTTGGGAGGACCTGTTTATTGCTGGTGAGGTTTACTTTGATTTTTTTGGGAGAAGCTTAAGTCAGAAAATGGAACACGGCAGTGCAAAGTAGAAGTTGTTAGTCTAGTATTAAGGAGGGCTTAGCACACTCAGTTACCAGACTTAAATTGATGTGATGGTAGCTGGCACCAAAAAGACAAATAAATGGAAGTCAGGATAATAATTTCCTAAACCACATAGATCATCTTACAAGAGTACATCTGACTACACCTTAACTGAAGCTGGTAGCTGTCACCACCTGGGAAGAAACATTATCCACTAACCCAAGAAGAGGCTTGCAGGTCAGGATTTATAGACATTCTCTCTCACTTTGCTACAAACTCATTCTGCAGTTTCATCCAAATCACAATTTGCAGCACTTCAGGCTTTTCTAGTGTCCTTCATTTCCTTCAACAAAGTTTATAGAACATTGGGCCATCTTCCAAAAACAAATACTACATAAGAGCCTGATTTCAATGCTTGTGGTAGAAGGTTTTATTCATGCAAGAGAAAAGGTAGAAACTGGGCCTAGATACTTAATAAACATAAATCGGTTTTGATACATTATGTGGCGTTTTTCTAGTTCTGTTCTTCACTATAATTAAAACAAGTTATGGAAATTATCAGTTCTTAAAATGGTGGAACAGATGAATATGACTTTTGAGGCTTAGATCTAGCTATATGTCAAAGGAATCAAAAAACAAGGTGTTTCTTTGGTGAATAAATATAATGACAGTGCAAAATTATTGTGTAGTCCAAAGCAACTGCAGAAAAACTGCTATTGGTTGAACTAATTAAGGAAGTTAGAAATGAGAAAATATCTTTCCTCACTTCTTCTCAGCAATTCAAACAGCCTTTCCTCAGTTTTTCTCAGCAATTCAAACAGCCACACCATTATCTCATGAAATCAACAGCTTGGCCTTTCACACCATTACATGTAATGTGCTCACTCTTTTCACTTGCTGGTGTGTTTCTAGGAAGTGAGCAGCCAAACCAAACCAAAACACTGAGAATTAAGGCAGGACTGCTGCCTCTTCAGATCAATCCCAGGAACTTCAGTAAATCTGTATGGCAATCAGAGATTATTTCAGGTCATACAGACAGACCTGAACTGGACTGGCTGGCAGGTATAATGAACTCTCAGTAGCGTGGTTACCTTAGGCTGAGGCTGCTGTGCCCACTGCCTCACCACGGTGCAGTCTAGACATGCCCACTAGAATAACCAGAACTAGTGCAAAAACTAGTGTCAGACTGAAGGTTAACGAAAAATGGACCTCTCTCTGCAACCCCTCAGTCAGAAAGGGGGAAAACTAATATAAGGTGGCTACAATCGGTGTAGCAGCCATCCTCAAAAAAAGCATTTCAGGTGTAGGCAGTAATGACTGGAGGACAAGATTTACTTTGAGCAGACTCAGCAGCAGCCAAAGGTGTAACAATACATAGATTATTTACATGACCGCCTATCTCATCCTTAGCGCTGTGGAAAACCTCAGGTGTACACACTGAAGTCTAATGTTTTCATTCACTTAGACCTAAAATTCTTCACAAAAAAAGACACCATCCTGTCTGAGTTTTGAAAAGAGATTGGAGGTGTGTATACCAAATGTATGGACAGTTGCAAAAATGACATGTTTGCACATGGTAATAGGTGACTGAATACACACCTATGCGCCTAAATAAGTGTTTGCATACTCACATTGGAACAATGATCCTGATGGGCTGCAATCTACCATTTTGATACCTGTGTAACCCCGGAAGGTGGCATCCTTTATAAGCAGCAGCAGTTTCTTAGTGTTATTCTTCATTCTCCTCTTGTCGTATTGTGTAGGGTTAAGACACTGAAGACATCTTCCACCTTCAAAAGTCAAAGGCAGCACTAAAAAACAAAACCTGAATGTAATTACAAGCAATGTAAAGAAACACTATTGCAAGTTTTCTCACAGAAAGTGATTGTGTCTGGAGGTGGATTATCAAATCGTTTGGTCTTGATTCTGTAATTGGTTAATTGTGGTTGTTTAGGAAAAGCATATAAAAACTAAAGCAAATACTGAATGTTTTGTGCTCTGATATGCTCCTACCCTTTGGTCATCAGAGCTTTAGGGTCTTCCTGAAAAACTGTTTGCATATAGGCCATCTTGCTTAACAGAAATCTTCAGAAAATTATTCACAGCAACTCAAAGGTCCTTTTCCTGAGTGGTAGTAACTAATATATCCATCAGCCTGTGATAATTCAGATTATTTTTCCTGGAGGCATTACTTCTTGACTATCAGATTGGATTTTAGTCTTCCTTTTCCTCAGTCAATCATTTGCTACTGTAATATCCTCATGGGTTTACAGGTGAAAATCTCCCTGTCGCTTATACCTCTCTGCAAATACTAGTGACCAGGAGTCTACAAGCACAAAGCTCTTTCAAGCAGAAAGAGCTTTTGAAATAAGAGGTTTCTATAAAACATATTAGCTGTGCAGGTAAAACAGATGTTAGAGACAGTACAAATGGCAAGTTGCAGTTCCTAGGCAGCAGTACACAAAACTTTGATTTTTCATCATTTACCTGCAGGCTAAAAAATGGGACTGATAAATTATACAATTTGAAAAAACTATTGTGGTTTTGCTGGTTTTCAGGAACATGGATCTTTTTTTGAGATTTTAAGTTCAGTGTGTCTGAAGGATCACGTGCAGTTGGCTGAATCAGTATTTTGGAGCTACTTTGAAAAAGTGGTTCCAGGTAGGAGAAAAATACTTAAGAAGCAAGATTAGCATCCGAACTTTTAGGACTATTACAAGCTTTTAAAAAAATCAGACTATAGAAATGTTTTTCAGACTTTTGAGAAAAGTTGTTCTAAGATGGCATCTTTATTTTACTAATGAAAGAAGATTTTGAGAGCTAATTCTGAATTTTGTTACTTATGGTTTCAAAAAAGATAAACCTAAAACCAGGACATTATTGACTATTAAACACTGGGAATAATGAACAAGTCAATTTTTATCCCTTTTGACACATAACTTAGATAAGAAGTAACCCCTGTATGCATTCTTTTTATCAGGTAGCAGTATACTGGATTTCCTGTTCACTGTAGGAGAACAGATCTGTATCACCATCTTTAAACAGTCTCTTACTAATATTTTCATAGTGAGAAACATTTGTTTTAATTATTTCCACACGGTCTTCATTGAGATGAACCAATATTTCCATAAAACCATGTATTTATATCACTACCATTGACAAAAAATATTGAAAACCATTTATATTAAGCTAGAAACAAAAGCTTTGCCATACAAAATGAAAGTTATGGTCTGAATTTCCCAGGATCTTATTAAATACTAGGAGGTAATTGGAAAAAGAACAGAAAAGTGAAAAGAGAAAAAATATAACCAATAATTAGTATAGAGGTACGACTCAAAGCAGAAAGACTTTTTTGCAGGAAAATACAAACACCAAGATGAACTGGAGTAAAGTACCTCTAGACATAATCAGAAAGATGGAGAGGAAAAACAGATAACAGATAAACGCAAAATAGGTGGAGAAAACAAAACCAGCTTTGGCCAGACACAGGCACAGCTATGCCCACAGTGCCCTTCAGGGAAGGGCCAAGTCCTTGGGGACAGTTCTCATCACGCTCCCACCACGTATGCGCAAACCTTTGCACTGGAAGGGAATCTGTGGAAACTGTCACTTGATGCTATTCCCACCTAGCAGGTACCTAAAGGATTTTCACTTATAGCCCAGGAAATCAGCAACCACCTACTCCTATATAGCCTTCTGCCATCCTCTACTGTCATCTGTATAGTGTGCGAACATGTGACGGATGTCAAGCAGGCAAGCCAACGCCTTAGTCTTGCCCAGAGAGGCTTCGGTGTCGCGTGCTGCACACGGCCATCACCTACATCTACCAGTGCGGATGCACAGTTATCTCAGGACATTAGCCTGCTCCGCGGCTCCGAAATGTGGAGATCGACTCACTGCTTTTGCAGTGCACCTTGCTTCACAGATTCCAAGGATGCTGATGGTGAAGGAAAGTGTTTGTTCTTCTGCAAAAAGGTATCAGCATCTGGCCCTCCAGGTGCTGCAAGAGCCATGTTTTTAATACTTGCCCAAATCATTGAAGAGCTACTTGACAAAGTAGTGCTACTAAAATGAATGGTGTGGAAGTGATTAACTGGTTACCAAAGAGAATGAGGGAAGGGTTCACTAAATCATACAGAGGACTGGCCCTACCTGACAGGCACTGTACATAAAATTGGAATAAGGTATTTCCGCTCATCTTAAGGACTTTTCACAGCACATCTTCAGCACCCTAGAGAAACCCTTATTGCAATTTTATTGCATTCCAGCTGTGGGATGGGAGCTTGTGTGTTTAGGCATGCCTAGATACTACGAAAGGTGGAGTCTTGATACCAGCCAACAATCACTTGCCTAATGTCCTCCAAGGGGTAGCCAAGGTGCTATAGTTTAAAGCTAATATACCTGTATACTGGAATATTTTATTCTAGTTATATTGCATCACCTCATTGCAAAAATCTTAGTGTCATTTAATGATTACAATTTTTTCAAACAGCGTTTTGTTGAAAGGTTCACTTACCCGGTCATTTGAAATACCAGCTACAGGATGTACTAGTTGTTTCTGAACACTCACAAAAAAAGGAGGGTGGAAGAAAATTGAAACACATAGACTTGGTTAGGTTTCTACAGACCATGAATGGCATTGTGTTGTAAGTCAAAACAGCATGCTGCAATACTGATAGAAATCTATAAAACAGAGCTGAAGAGGTTATCTAGGTTATTTCTTCATCCTAAGGATCAACTGTCTTTCCTGACAGATGTCCTTCCAACCTGTTCGTAAAGGCAATCTGACAGATTCCAGAGTTTCTTCTGGCAATCTACTTTGGTGTTTCACTGCTTTGTTAAAAGAATATTCCTCATCCTGAAGTCAATTCCTTGACTTACTATCCCCTGTCTTAGAAAAACAGCAGATGTAGAAAAGAATTTTGTCTTCCTCCTTGTAGCTACTTTTTGGAGTTTTGAATTGATGACCTGTGGGAAGATGAAAAAAATGAAGATTGTAGGAAAGGAGAAATTCCATGTCTTTATCTGGTCGATCTTACATCTGCATGATATTACAGTTTATGTATATCCTTTTTAAATTTGTTTGTCATTCATATTTTTATTGAATTCAACACCCATACAAGCCTCAGCTCTGCAGCAGAGGCTGTGCCAGTATACTACAGGATGGTATGACTTCATATATCTTAAGAGTAGTGCATTAGTTTATATACATCATAACGTGCTGTTTGCTTTGCCACAACACCATGACTCTCATTCAGCTTGTGAGCTATTGTAACCAATAGCTTTCTCTGCAGTATTTCTGCATAGCCATAACTCTCCATTCTGCATCCGTACACGACTATCCCTAGCTATGTTTGCATCTCTCTTTGTTAAATTGCATTCTATTTTTCTCTAAATTATTTCTCTCATTTGAGAAAAAAAGTTAAAAAATTGTAATCCTATCCTTCAACAAGTTTATGGAGTGCTCCTCCAAAGACAAACGTTTGCAGTCCTTCCAGATCTTAGTCTCATCTTCTGGACAGTCCTTCTCCTTCAAAAAAGTCTGGGAAGGAGAAAAAAATCCCAAACTGATGGTGTTGCATGTGTGTATAATATGACATTTATATGTCTACTAAATTAAATATTAAGGCATGCTAGAACAATACTTATTGACTCAGATCTGAGAACTAATCTAAAACCTGAGCTATCTAGGCAAAGACTTATTTTGTTCCACCCCCAAACTACATATTAACAAAAGTCTTTCCTGATATTTTTCAGTCAGACAGACAGTCCCCTGAAGCCAATGAAAAAATGGTTATTTTCAAGCAATGCATGTGCTGATGGGGTAGCTGTTTGAAAGGACAAGGAAAGCAAAAGCTCCCATAATAAAAACATGTCATGGATGTTTTTTCATTCATATGATGATTGGTCTCAAGTTGTAAAAGTAATCTTTTTCAGACACCTCTCATTCAATTTAAGAGTAATGCTTTCCTTTAGATGCCAAGAGGACTGTGAGTACTGGGGACGACCTCACTTTTAAAAGGGGGGAAAAAAAGAAAAGCTAATTATCAGTGCTGGACAACGCACAGTCTACTTGTCGTCAAATTCTACATGCAAATGCCTTTTTTTTTTCATTGAAAGGTATTCAAAGGACAGATGGGCAAGGGCTTTTTTAATATTTAAAATTGTCTCTTAGGTGTTTAGAAGAAATGATACATGGACATTTGTCAGCAAATGGCCTAAGGCAGATCTCAGCAAGAAGGTAAAGAAGCTTGACAGTTATAGAGGACCAAATATTATTTCAAACACTTTCAGGAATAAACAAAATATTTTCTTAGACACACAAGACGTGTACAGAAAGCAAACCATGCACCGCATTTTTTAATAATTTAAGTGTGTGGCTTCCTTAACAGTGAAGGATAAATTCTTCCTGGGTCCCATTTCTGTTTTTTCTACACAATTCTGCAGATAACTCACCTTTGTGTTATTCCTCCACAACCCCTTTTTCTGGTATTAAGAACATTAGTAGAAAGGAGAAGCACTGAGCTGAAACATTTGCTCCTCAGGCTGCAAGGAGAGGACCCCTGCATTCAGTGCAGAGAAAACACATCTGCTGCTGTGTGTGCATGGAGTATACTCCAGAATAGACAACAAAGTTTCAAAAATAGACTCCAGAAGTTTCCTAACCATGGTTAGTTTATCTGAAGCTACTATTCGTGAGCACAGTCTAGCTCACCCAAAGGAATAAAATTGTCCTGGTCAATAACAGCAGGATGGCCTGTTCAAGCGGATGACTTGGATGTGTTGAGGACAACTGGGCCTAAAAGAAGCCTAAAGACTGAAATATCTGGGTATTTCTACTTAATACAGGAGTAGTGACAAATGCGAATTATATGTGAATGTAACTCCTGTTCTCTCTCCGTTGAAGAGGAAGAAAATCCTTCTTCTCTTGGAAAAAATTCTGTCTTTGCACTCCTTAAGTATCATCAGGACTTCTGGTGAGAGCAGTGGTCATGGTCAGAGCAGGACCACATCCTGGGAGACTGCAGTGAGAAACACACCTTGGATCAAATCTTTCCGGCAGGGATAGCTAGGAGAGCCACGAGGGTCACTGAAATGCATAGCTTCCTGAACTTCCCAGAAGCATCCCAAAAAACTACTACCTTCAAACTTAACTCAAAGTTAGTGTAGCAGCAATATTGATTTTGGGAACGCCTAGCACTTCCAGCACTTTGGCTACACTTATGATTATGACACTGCAAGTGAGAAACATATCTGATTAAAAAAATAGTAAAAAGTAATCACAGAGGGGATAGAAAAAGGAATATACATGAGGCACAACAAAAGTTTTTTATTGGCTTAATGTATGTCCCTTCTTAAAGCTCCTTTTTTTTACATATTCAAGAAAAGCATACAGATGGTACCACATACTCATGAAAATATTTCAATATCTTCAAGGGGTGTATGGAAGACAAAACAAAGCAGCTGTAACTTTAAATCCTGACAATTTAAAAGATGTTGCTTTGTCATTATTATAACTCATAAAAAATGTATTGTTGCCATAACAACCACCTCATCACATGTGAGACTTCTTGAAAACCTCAAGCTTTCTTTGATCAGTCAGATACATGGGCCCAAACCTGAAAATAATCCACCGATACATTCATGACACTTTCTTGTAAAGTGAACTTTAATCCATACAATTCCTTTTTAACAGTCATTATTTAAAAAAAAATCTATAATCAAGCGAGTCAGCCCAATCAAGCCCCCAGCCCAAAGCAGCCAGCAGAGGGTTTTGCATCTGAAGTCCCATTCCCAGGTAGCCTAATACCAAGTTAGTAAGTATCTGGGGACATCGGTTGAGTTTAGAACAAAAATTTCAGCTTTGAGGAAGCAGAGGTTTAAGTTACCCCCTCCAAATTTTACTTTTCACAAACTGGCATTTTCCAGCAAAACTGTTATTTTCTTGGATTTTGGTCTTCCAGCTCTCCTCTACAACACAAATGATGTTTAATGTGCTCCATTTGATAATAAATGTAATATATCCCTTCTTTCCATATGGGTATTTTCTTCAAATTTTTCTCATTTTCAGTCTTAAGTCCTCTCAAGTGACATTTAACAAGTAATTAAATTTTTCTCTACCATATTTTCCTCTTATATAAATATGGTTCAATCTGATTTTCAACCTTGGAAACGTGCTTTGACTTTTACAGGTCAAAGTGTTTGCCTCAAATCCCACAGTAATGTTGCTCTCTCTGCTTCTTTTGCTTTGTGTTTCCTGAATGACCTTGTGCTTGTACACTCACTGGCGGTAAGTGCCCAAACTAGCTTTGTAAGTGGAAGGAGTGTTGTGCACTATTCATTATACAGTTCAGGCTTCAGCAGATATCCCTTTTCATGCATTTATTTATGAAGATGAAACAGCCCAGAAATATGTTTCTCCTTCAACTGAAATCCTATTGTATTCTGCTACTACATCTTTGTTTCCATACTTCCACAGGCTGTGCAAAATCGACCTCTAAAAAGGAGGAGAAAACAGGAAACTAGTACAGAGAATTTATATGGTTCAGAGGAATATTATATCTGAGGTCAGAGGATGGTGGATTAGAGAAATCACGGGTCTGATTTATTCTGGCAATTCCTGTATTTCCTCTGTTATTCTACAGAAATGCACAAGCAATTGGGAAAACACCGGTCCTTGGCATACAGCTGCCTCACCGATAGTTTCCACCCACGGGGGAGGTGGGGATCAGAAATTGCTTTGGGAAAGTTTTATGGAAAAGAGGAAGGCATAAAAGCAGAAGATAGGACAAAACCATGAGTGAATTCAACCCACAGATAAGGACAGAGTAAGGAAAAAGGATGCTAGTCTAAGCCGCCAATAGATCTTTTCTCTCACAAGTCACTGCTCGAAAACACTTGCTGAGTCACGGGCACTATAAGCAGTAATTTTAGGAGAGATGATTGTTTGCTAGTTGATCTGCTATGTGAAAGGTCCCTCAAAACATAATTTGCTTTTGGAAATGTTTTAGGTCATTCAAGAAATACACAAAAAAAGGCTTACCTAAAACCCAGCTCTCTGCCCAGTCAGTTCTGGATCACAAAGAATTAACTGTTCATTTTCCTCATATTCCTATTAAAAGGTTATATGTTAAACTCAACACTAATGAGAGGAAAAATAATGGTGTTCAACCCCCACCCCCAAATGAATCCCTCCTAGAAATTTTTCATGTTAAATGTCTAGATTCTTATTCAACTGTATTTCAAATTCACACACAGGCATACTGTGCTTGCATATTTAACTATGTTTTCCTACACAAAACCTGCTTCCTGTCTTACAGACTGAATCACTAGCTGAAATGTCCCTTCTGGCCACATTTAGAATCTTGATTATAATCCTTGATGAAACAGGGAAGTGAACAAACCTTGTATTTAATCAGAATAAATTAAACTAATGAGCTTTCCTGGCAGATTTATTACTTTTCTTATGGATGAAGTTCCACTGGCTGATCATATGCAAGCCAAAAAAAAAAAAAAATTTATATAAGGGGTGGGGGCCATAATGTTTTAATTGAAAATAGTACGTTCCTTATATGTTCCTAAGAAAAACCCAGTATGTACTTTTTCTTCACGTTTGTATGAGGATCAGATAGGAAGGGTCAAGGCAAAGTTCAGAGCTGAGACTCAGCAATGAGGTAGAGAGATGCAGGATAATGCCGGGGATGGTTTTAGCTAATAGCAGTCCTGCCCAATACTAGGAGTTAGGCTTTAGTTCTTTGCCATTGCATTCACATAGTGCCAGAGGCTGACTCTTTTGGCATCGCTGTAAAATATATACCCCCAAAAAAGTTTAATTGCACGTATGTATTTAGGACTATACATGCAAAAAGGTAATATTGTCCACTTAAATCCAAGCAGCTGTTGAACAACCTTTCCTTTTTCACCAGAAGCAGCTTAGGATGGGGGTCAGTCTCGCCGATGCAGAGCTGTTTCTCTGTGATAGGGGGACAAAGCCTGGTTCCTGAGCTGCAAGAAGAATCAGACAGGAGAGTTTTTCCCCTCAAGCTCCCAGCCTCTTTCAAGCTCTGTCTGAACAAAAAGTATGCCTTCTCTTCATGTTTCTGTCAGGGCTGTACCAATGTTTGTGAAGAGTCTGACTGGAGCATCCTGTGCTGTTTCTCTTTTTTTCCTACCTCTACAACCCCAGCAATGTCACGTTCATGTGTAAGGCTAATGCCCAAGTAAATTCACAAATGCCTGCAGTTTGGGCAATGCTCGCAGTTTAGTTTAATCTTCTCCGTAACAATACCAGGAGGATCTTCGTGGTTGGTGCAAAGGCTCTTTTCCATTGCACACTTACCACACTACCTGCGACACTTTTCAATAGCTGTCTATGTCCTTAATTCCTGAGCTGCAGGTACAAAGACGTAAAACTGTGGGTTTCTGTGCAAATTGCAAAATGCGCAGAAAGACACCAATATTTGTCTTCTGAACTTCTGGAAAAAGCACAAAGATGTTGAAGAATGATTTTAAATAAAGTTCAGAGTTGGCTGATAGCAGAATAGGAGAAGGCATTTCCCAGCGTGAGGTGACAGACAGTCCAAGAGAGCTGTGACCATGCATGAACTTTGATGGGCAGTAGTTAGCAACAGGACCACAGATGATGTAGCAATAAACAAAGTTCAGGGCATGAAAGGGCACAGAAATCTCTATAGCTGAGAAATACTAGTTTCCCCTTGCAATTCTTTCTCCTTTTCTTTTTCTCCTGACAACCAGACAAAGTGTGGGAGGCCAGGTGTCTGCAAGGGGAAGGCAATCACTGCTCTGCAGTCCCCAAAAGGGGGGACTCAGTCACTGCTTAAGGAGAATCACAGGTCTAAGCCAATTACTGGAGACTTTGTACATACCACACACATGCTTCTTTATCTTAGATGGGAAAGTACTTTGGAATTAAATTCTACAACTTTGTTTTCAGACCTCTTTCTGGTGTGCTTTTAACAAAACAGAAGAGAAGTGCTTTATGTTTCTACTTCTGAAATTTTGGTTATTCAAACCCAGTCACTTTAGACCAAATGATGCTGGTCCCAAGGACATGGATAAACTTTGTAGACATGCCGTTCACAGACCCTTTGAGTTGCAGGCAGCTTGTTAAAAGAAGTGAGTAATGTTGTCTTCTATTGCAGATAGAAGTTTTTCCAGACGCTGTCCTCTGGCAGCAAACTTGGGCATCAAAGGACTTCTGGTCCAGTGGAGCCCTCACAAGCCTGATCAATAAATCAACTGGATATTGCCCAGCAGTGCACTATCTCTGTAATTATTTTCTTCTGAATTTCTTCTCACCTCAGGAAATAGGTGAGAAAAAACTTCCATCCAAAAGCAAACCAAGACACAGCTGGTCTTGGATGGCGATGGTGAGAAAGCTGGGCAACTGCTTCGTTACAGAGTAACAGGCTACCAACACTTGACTGACATTCCCACAGCAAAAAACAAACAAGCTCTGGCTACTAGCATTCATTTTTCTTCCTCCTGCATACCTCTTTCAGAAGTGATAATCTTCTGATAATTGCTGCTGGATTCTCCCTAAAAAATAGGTAAGATGGGGCTCCAAGCATGCTGTGCAAAGGCAAGCCCAATAGAAACAGGAGGAATGATACTAAATTCCCTGGCATTCTCGCTTTCCTTTTGTCTAGGTTTGCTCCTTCTGGGTGACTACAGTTTCAGTGTAGCATACATGGAAAATTTAATTAAGGAGGACCAATGGAAACAAACCTTCCCCTGCCCAGCACACGTACTCTAATTTCAGTTTTAGAAGCTCATGTGATTACTGCAGGAAGCAGTTAAACAGAAAAGCAAATCTTGGTTGTTCTTCATTCCCAAACTCTGATTACATCTGGTAAATACTGTGCCCTTAAGTCATTTAATAATTCAGCTTTTCCACTTTGAAATAATATTACTAGCGTAAGAAAAGTTACCTGGAGGGCCAATTCTAATTACTGAATACATCCTGCATAAAAGTATTCAAAATTGTTTCCAAATGTTTACCAACCACAGCTTCAATAATATTCTTATACAAGGATAGTTTAATTGCAGTGTGTCCATCTAACTTCATTTATTTTTCTGGTTTAAACACAAGGCTACTCCAGTTGTGGATTTCTGGATTTTTTTGAAACAGGTGGCTGTTAAACTAAGTTCTGGTTGAGAGGATAGTATTAATCAATATGTTGCAATTTGCAAGACACTGAAGACTTTAATCCCCCATTAAATCCAAATCTATCCTCACAAGACACTAATTATGAAAATGCATTCATATATTTCAGTGATATTAGTTACACATCCACGTCTGGATTACATACACATCCTGGAGCGTGTGGAAGATAACTTCCTGACACGGCTGGTGAATGAGCCAACTAGGGAAGGCGCCCCGCTGGACCTGTTGTTTGCGAACAGAGGAGGGCTTGTGGGTGACGTGATCGCTGAAGGCCGTCTTGGGCATAGCAATCACTAAATGACAGAGTTTTCGATTCTTGAAGAAGTAAGGACGGGGGTCAGCAGAACTGCCGCCTTGGAGGGCAGACTTTGGCCTATTTAGGAGACTGGTTGACAGAGTCCCTTGGGAGGCAGTCCTGAAGAGCAAAGGAGTGCAGGAAGGCTGGACATTCTCCAAGAAGAAAATCTTAAATTTGCAGGAGCAGGCCGTCCCAATGTGCCAAAAGACAAGCTGGTGGGGAGGAAGACCGGCCTCGCTGAACAGAGAGCTTTGGCTGGAACTCAGGAAAAAAAGGAGAGTTTATCACCTTTGGAAGAAGAGGCAGGCCACTCAGGAGGACTACAAAGATGTCATGAGATTATGCAGGGAGAAAATGAGAAAGGCCAAACCCAGCTAGAAGGGCCAAAGACCAACTAGAACGTAATCTGGCTACTGCTGTAAAAGACAATTAAAAATGTTTCTGTAGATACATTAGCAACTAAGGAGAATCTCCATCCTTTACTGGATGTGGGGGGAAACACAGTGACAAAGGATGAGGAAAAGACTGAGGTACTTAATGCCTTCTTTGCCTTAGTCTTTAGTAGTAAGACCAGTTGTTCTGTGGGTACCCAGCCGCCTGAGCTGGAAGAAGGGGACGGAGAGCAGAATGAAGGCCCCATAATCCAAGGGGAAATAGCAACCTGCTACACCACTTAGACACACACGAGGATATAGAGCCGGATGGGATCCACCCAAGGGTACTGAAGGAGCTGGTGGAAGTGATCATCAAGCCACTTTCATTCATGGCTAACCCGGCTAAAAAGGCTAACCCATGCTAACCTGGCACCGCTCCAGAG
>NW_009200857.1:0-264 GCF_000690835.1 Fulmarus glacialis | reverse complement strand
TCATGGCTGGGACAGGCATGCTCTTCACTGGGTAAAAAACTGGCTGAATGGCCAGGACCAAAGAGTTGTGGTGAATGGAGTTGAATCCAGCTGGTCGCCGATCACAAGTGGTGTTCCCCAGAGCTCAGTATTGGGGCCAGTTCTGCTTAATATCTTTATCAATGATCTGGATGAGGGGATCGAGTGCTCCCTGAGTAAGTTTGCAGATGACACCAAGTTGGGCGGGTGCTGAACCCCTGCTTGAGGGTAGGAAGGCTCTGCAGA
>NW_009200856.1:13290-60752 GCF_000690835.1 Fulmarus glacialis | reverse complement strand
TCATCTTCTAATTTATACATTGGCCACCATTTAGTACAATACTCAATTAATTTCTCTTTTCTCAAAGGATTTCCCCCAAATTTTCCTTAATATTTTATGATGCATCCAAAGGGAGAGCAAGGTGTTACTTTAGACTATTGAGTTCCCATATTTTTGCCCAAAAAGAACATTCTTAACCATGATTTCATATACTCCAGTCGTCACTGTCAAACGCATATGAATATACCTTTTTACCTTTGGCCACAATTCCTTACCAAATGCATGCACAATTTTATACCCCAGAACAATATCTCATTTACCTTAACATTGCACCATTGAGTCGCTCACATGCTCTGGTTGGGGAGAATACTCACGGAGTCCCTGATCAAAAGATCGGTGCACGCTGGAGTCCAGAGAGCACTGTCTCCCTACCGAGAGCTGGCAAGTCGATCCAGGTAAGGCTTCACAGCAATCCCACCTGGGTTGCCAAAAACCGTCGTCCAAAAAGCGGATTCGTGCCCAGCGTGCAAGTAACCAATTCCACACGCTCAGGAGCGAAATCGTTTTATTCAGGCCTGGGTGCTCGGTGGACTTGCCACAAATCAAGCACACCTCGTCTAATCACCTTTCTGTTTATATCCATGCTTCTCATACATATTTTAAGTTTCTCTTTTACATATTCATTAAATGTCCGAGAACTAATTATAATATTACATCATCCTAGGCACACGCGCACTAAAGCCTTTAGGGTCTCCTTGAGGGTCTCAGGTGGTCTCTGGTGGTCGGCAGGGTGGTGAACTCTTCACGAACCTCTTCCTTTCTTTCCTTATAAGATCGAGGTTTGTCTCCGAGCCACATCTGGACCATGTTTGTTTATGGTTCTCTTTTCCAAGCTTACTCTTCACTAGAGTCTAACAATGCTTCCAGGATACACGATTTATACTAGTTACAATTCTACACACCTGCAAACACAACACCTGCTAGGTACCTAACTTCTAAGCAACAAGTCTTCATTGTTTAGAATTACAGAAGCGAGCAGTAGAATTACAGAAGTGAGCAGTACGGAATAGTAGATACTGTACCTACTGCATCAACCTCTTCAGGTAGCGATGTATTTTCGGCTACTGGCAAAACCTTGAGGGTATATGAGAGAAACTGGTGTAAAACTATACCAGGGAAACAAGCATTGATATTATTGACCAAAAAGATTACATTTTCTTTCTCCTGCAGTGTTGCATAACCAGAAGAAACATGTCTATCCCATCTGGAATGATTGAGAAGTCACTGTTGTAATGAAAGCATGATAAAACAGTTTCCATAAAATTCAATTTTATTTCTTGTGAACATGATGCATTCACAGAATAGATATATTTTTGCAAGCCTTGCCTGGTGTACTTGGGGTTAATGTTGCTGGTACCCTGTTACTATCTCCCTGTTTGTGTTGCTACTAAATGGAGTTGCTTGCTGATGGAATGCCAAGTTTTGCACTTAAAAAGGAGCCTTGCGAAGTTTTGTACCAAGAACATAGTGTTGTACTGATGAAATACTATACTTTCAACTTGGAAAAAAAGCACCTAGAAAATACGTGCTATGCCACAACACTCTGAAATGTACTTTATAACAAAACTATGAAAAGTACCAAATCCTTCCAGTTGGCAAAAGTCTCAGTAAACACATTTCTTTGACAAAGTTTTCTTTTCAGAGTCTGGCATGCCAGAGATTGATGGGGGAGGGGATCCACAAAAAGGAAATTTGTGATTCTGTGGTAGAAGGAAAGCCATGAAAGAGGAAGGGTGAGCTAAGGTTACTTGGCTGGATGTCATGTGACAAATGTCTCCTTAGCATCACCTTTATAGTGAGAATTACAGCGGGAGATCGATGGCTATCTTGGGCACAAAAGAGAACAAGAAAATAAATAAATATGGAAAAGACTCCACATTTTGGAGAATATTGTGAAAAAAAATGTTCCATGAATTCTAGTGGGCAAACAAAAAACCACAACCTATACTTCCTAGCAGTATAGACAAGCTACTTCTCAAGAAAATAGTATTTGTCAACAGGTGCTTACCACATGCCTTCACTGTACTGGTGCCTGGCTGTGTACAGGACTCAGTCCTAAAAGACTGAGTTTGCTGGTCCATTCCATGGGTTCCTCAGTCTGCTTTATGAAGCACAGAAGTTATGGCATCTGAGGTTAGCACTTCATCCTGAAAAATTACTGCTATTTCCAGTGCACATCTTAATAGTAATTACTGGAGCTAACACAAAATGGAACAGAAAAATAGAATTCCATGACAAAATCCTGTCCAGCTCCTTGGGGTATAAGTAAATGGTATTTTTAGGAGTCTGCCCAGGTATTCTGCTTCCTTGCAGCCTTTCATTCCAGGTTTTAATGGGTCTTGCTTTTACAACCCTTTTCCACCATCCCATTGTTGTCCAAAAAGCGGATTCGTGCCCAGCGTGCAAGTAACCAATTCCACACGCTCAGGAGCGAGATCGTTTTATTCAGGCCTGGGTGCTCGGTGGACTTGCCACAAATCAAGCACACCTCGTCTAATCACCTTTCTGTTTATATCCATGCTTCTCATACATATTTTAAGTTTCTCTTTTACATATTCATTAAATTTCCGAGAACTAATTATAATATTACATCATCCTAGGCACACGCGCACTAAAGCCTTTAGGGTCTCCTTGAGGGTCTCAGGTGGTCTCTGGTGGTCGGCAGGGTGGTGAACTCTTCAAGAACCTCTTCCTGTCTTTCCTTATAAGGTCGAGGTTTGTCTCCGAGCCACATCTGGACCACGTTTGTTTATGGTTCTCTTTTCCAAGCTTGCTCTTCACTAGAGTCTAACAATGCTTCCAGGATACACGATTTATACTAGTTACAATTCTACACACCTGCAAACACAACACCTGCTAGGTACCTAACTTCTAAGCAACAAGTCTTCATTGTTTAGAATTACAGAAGCGAGCAGTAGAATTACTGAAGCGAGCAGTATGGAATAGTAGATACTGTACCTACTGCATCATCATTAGCAGTAGCTTCAAAGTGAAGCATGCCAGTGATGCCTTTCCATCTAGTGGATATATGAGTCTGCGTAATGAACAGTTAGTTCTCTGAATCCAAAGAATGGAAAACTAAAAAGGACTATCCTGACTATAGGCTAGCGTTTTGGTGAAAGGCAAAATCTAAGAAGCGTGATCCCAGATCAGGAGGGGGCACGTGAGTTCCCAGGGCAGCAAAGCAATGCGAGGAAACAGATCTGGAAGGGATAAAATAGGTAAATTCACTTGATAAGTGAGATGTTAATATTGGTACTCTGGGTAGCACAAACAGCAAGTGTTTATGCTCACGTTGGCACTACAATTCAAAAGCTTCCTACACAAATGCAACACTGTGGACATAGTAGAATTTCAAGCAGAGAACAGAATACATAATATCTGGTCATTTGATGATGCAAGGTTTTTTATTAGTTAGCAGAAGAGCTTAGTTTAAAATAATCCCTATCAGAGAGGCATGTGTCAAAGGGCTTTTAACTGGAGGGCGACTAAAATACAAAGCACTATGTGAAGGTCCTTTTCTGATTTCTCATCCATTTCAATCCCTAGAAAATGAACAGTCTCTGTGAATAGACACCTTTCCCCACCTATTGTTCAAACTCAGCTCATGCTATCTGTTCAGTGAAAAGCTATACCTATTCTGCGTATTAGTTTCAACAGCACAGAAACGAAGAACAGAGTTACATGAAGATCAGCTCAGCCTCTTGTTTTTTCCTTGAGCTTCATCTCCTAGAGCTCCTCAACCTAAATCCTTTCTTCCTCAGAGACCCCCCTCTGACTTTCACTATAGTAAGGCAGGGAAGCAGCCTTCTGCTCTCATGGGACATAACCTCCCCTTTAGACATATTTTCCAGCAAAAATCAACATAGGCTAAAAAAAGCCAACGTGATGTTGCTGTAAAACCACATATTTCTTTCAGAGGAGTTAAAACTGATGAGAATAAGTAGAAAAGCCATGGACACAACAGTTCCTCCCCTTTACTCTCTTTAGGATCATTTTGCTGAAAGCAGAGAGGACCTGCTAAACTATGTCCTAAAGAAAGGGGCTGAGTCAAAAGAGTCAGAGTCAACATACCACTATATTTTATATAACTGTATTGGGTGTTCGTGCCTAGGTGTTGGCAGCAGGGGCTGCAGGGTGGCCTCTCTGAGGAGATGCCGGGGCTGCCGGACACAGCCGGTTCCACCTCAGGGCACAGCTGAGCCCAGCAGCCAAGATGGTGGCACCTCTGCGAAAGCGTATTTAAGAAAGGGACAGGCAGTGAAGAATGAGGGGAAAAAATGTGAGAAACAACCCTGTGAGCACCAAGGTCAGAGAAGGAGGATGGGAGGAGGTGCTCCAGGCACTGGAGCAGAGATTCCCCTGCAGCCCACGGAGGACCACGGTGGAGCAGTATCCACACTGCAGCCTGGGGAGGACCCCATGCCAGAGCAGGGGGATATGCCCTAAAGGAACTGCAGCCCATGGACAGCCCACCCAGGAGCAGAGGGTTTTTTCCTGAAGGGACTGTATCCTATGGAAAGGACCCATGTTGGAATAGGGGAGAAGTGTGAGGAGGAAGGAGAGGCCGAGAGGAATTGTTGTGGACTGAGTGCAAACCTCCATTCCCCATCCCTCTGCACTGCTCAGGAGGTAGTGGAGTCGGGAATGAAGGAGGAAATTGAGTCTGGGAGGAAGTTGGGGGGGAAGGTATTATTTTAACTTTTGTCTTTGTTCCTCACTATCCAAATCTATTTTAACTGGCAATAAATTACATTAATTTTCCCCAAGGTGAGTCTGTTTTGCCTGTGACAGTAATTGGTGAGTGATCTCCCTGTCCTTACCTCAACTCATGAGATTTTCATCTTATTTTCTCCCCCTGTCCTGCTGAGGAGGGGGAGTGAGAGAGTGGGTGGGCGGGTGTCTGACAGCCGGCCAAGACTAACCCACCACAATAGGTAAAACCAGAATTAAGACCATTTGCCTTCTCAAAACAGGCAAATTCCTCATTGTGGCAAATTCCTTTTTCCTCAAGACATAAAGTTAGAGTAAAGCTAAGCGTGATGTTCCCTCCTTTTTCTTTTCCTCAACCATGAATGTGAAAACATTTTTGTTGTAACTGTAGTGCTACACTCACACATCAGTTTTCACACTCACAAAGCAGCAAAGTTATGTTGCATTAATGGACCTCTGAATAACATTCTACCATGTCTTCATTCTGAATTTAACTACACTTATTTCACAGGTTAGAGGAGATGAGCTATGAAACTGGCTTAAAAGGCCTGAAATTCTCTTTCTGCTTTCTGTGACACTGAATTTTTTTTTTTTTTATTTATTCCTGTATATATTATATATTTTAAGGATGCATTTAGGGGTGGGTTTTTTATAAAAATTTTTGTGGACCTAGCTAGTAAAGATAAGAAAAACTGAAATAATTGAAAAATATGCAGAAAAGGCAAGCCACACAAATTTTATAGTCATTGAAATGCACTGTAGTATTACCTTTCTACATTAGGCCAATATATTCAGAACACTTATTTTTGGTAACTAACTTCCACTCCTTTTTCCTTGTATGTCATAGTGCTCTTTAAGTGGTTAACTATTTTTATTTTTAGAATACCACTGAATTCTAGAGCCATGTTCAGGAGCAAGGGTTAGCAATAAGCCTAACTTTGCGAGGTTTCACAAGAACCGTATGGAAGAGAAGTTCTGGAAAGAAATTGATCACTTCTCTCAGGAAGAGACAACCAGAGAGAGGGCAAAGGAGGCTATAGGAACTCCTTACCCTTCTCCCTGTGGAAAAAATGGTCCCTCACAAAGATGCAGCATATCTCTACTTTTCCTGATTTTTAACACAGGGCTGTGGCATCAAAACATAATCAAATATTTAAGGACATCTTTTTACTCATTTTTCTTTATGTGGGAACTATGTGAGGCTGCATATGGGAACAGAGGAGCTGGGAACCTCTATTGCTGCTTTCCTTCCCTAGCTATTTTAGGAGTTCTCTGGAGAAGGCATGAATGTTCATCCCCATGTAGCCATCAGGCATGAACTAGTTTTCTAACAGTCTTATTGATTACAGTGTTAAAGTTCCAGTTCCTTCCTTTTTCATTTCTCTAATCCTAGATCCTCTATACAGGTATACACACAAATATGAATGGACCAAATCTGCAGCATGTTATCCCCTACACAGACACAAGGGCAGAATCAAAGGGTGATTTTTTTCTCTCAAACTCTTTTCCTAGATTCTAAGCAAAAAGACTTCTCAAGACATATACTGATTTATATCAACTATGAGATGTATTAAAATCCTACTTTTAATTTATGTCAATTAGCTTTTAATGTGAAGAGGAGAAATATTGTTGCTGTCATGAATAGCATGCAAGAACCCATACCCTCTCCACTCAACACTCAAAGGAAATTTCTGAGGTTTACAGCCCAGTGATATTACAGTTGTATCCATATTGATGTCTGATTCCTTTAACAAGATATATATATATGTAATTTAATAGCTGATGTTATTTTCTCTCTTTTTCTTCCTCTTTTTTTTTCTCAGAACAAATTATGACATCGACATCTAAAGGAATTTTCCGGCCATTTTTTATTTTCTTCATTGTCCTTGGTTGTTTCATGGCATTTATATTAATTTATATCAAACCAACAAATAGCTGGATCTCTGGTCCTATAGAATCAGCCAGTTCAGTTTTGAAAATGAAGAGCTTCTTTTCTTCCAAGACTGATAATCTTAATGAAACTACTATTTTGATCTGGGTTTGGCCATTTGGTCAGACATTCGATCTAACATCCTGCCAAACAATGTTCAATATCCATGGGTGCCATCTGACTATTGACCGCTCACTATATAACAGATCCCATGCTGTTCTCATTCATCACAGGGACATTAGCTGGGATCTGACTAATTTACCTCAGCAAGCCAGGCCACCGTTCCAGAAGTGGATTTGGATGAACTTGGAGTCTCCAACTCATACTCCACAAAAGAGTGGCATTGAACACCTCTTTAACCTGACCCTGACTTATCGGCGTGATTCAGATATTCAGGTGCCTTATGGCTTCATGATGGTCGGTACAAGTTCCTTTACATTTGAAGTGCCAAGTAAGGAAAACTTGGTCTGTTGGGTGGTAAGTAATTGGAACCCTGAGCACGCTCGAGTCAAGTATTACAATGAGCTTAGCAAATACATTGAAATCCATACCTACGGACAAGCCTTTGGAGACTACGTCAATGATAAAAACTTGATTCCAACTATCTCCACTTGCAAATTCTACCTTTCCTTTGAAAATTCAATCCACAAAGATTACATTACTGAGAAACTTTACAATGCTCTTCTGGCCGGATCAGTACCAGTTGTACTGGGCCCTTCCAGAGAAAACTATGAGAATTACATTCCAGGAGACTCTTTCATACATGTGGAAGATTTTCTCTCCCCCAGAGAGCTGGCAGAATATCTTCTGATGCTTGACAAAAATAACAAGTTGTACCTTAATTATTTCAACTGGAAGAAGGATTTCTCAGTGCATCTTCCTAGGTTCTGGGAATCACACGCATGTCTTGCTTGTGATCATGTGAAAAGACACCAGGAATACAAGTCCATTGGAAATTTAGAAAAATGGTTTTGGAATTAATTTGTGTGTGTGTGTGTGTGCACTTTTTTGAAGAAGCCAGAAGAAACTTCAGTCCAAGTGGAGAGGAAAGGAAAAGAGAAAAAAAAGAAGGAAAAGAGAACCCTATGTCACGGTTTAGCAGCTACCCTTTCTTAGCCATCCTATCTATATTTTGTAAGAGATTTTAAAAGATCAGCAGCAGCAGTCATCAATACTCAGTTTTAAATTATACTGTACATACTAATTATGTGCACTGAAGAATATTTGATTGCTTACTGTAATTTTTAAACAAGATTTTCCACATTTTCTGTGAAATATGTCCCGGTCAGACTTAAAGTAGTCATTTTTAACAGTTCTTTTTTATTTTTAACATTACATTTGCTGTTTAACCTGTTTGGAAAATGAGGACACAACTTTTAAATGCCAGAGAGAACTTTAAGAACATAATTTGCTGTTCCAGTCTGAAATGTGTGTAGTATTTCAAAAGACAGTAAGGTTTTTTATGGTTCATCTTACATTTTAAGAACACAGTAAAGTTCAATACCTACCGTTATTCCAGTACAATCAACTGCACCCCTTTTTAAGGGCGATGAACCTGGAAATATAGTTTTTAAAAGATATTACAATAGTAGACAGTCTTTGTTTCTAAAAATAAGATGTTTCCTAACAAATAGCTCCATTAAGTTACTTTAGGAATATGTCTGTTCTTATCCTCTGAAGAATAAAGAAGTCAGATATAGACAAGATGAACAACTTTAGTAACCAAAGCCCAGATTCATCCAATTTTTGAGTGTATTTAAATGCAGCATGTCCTTAAGTCTCATTGTGTCTCAAGTATTGTTTACCTGAACCAGGGTTGCAAGTGGTGTTATACTGATACAGAGATGAACAGATTTTAACATAGGCGTTTGATTACATCAGCCTCATGCACTGAATTCAGCTGGTAATAATGGATTTTTAGAAATAGCTTGTTGAGAAATTTTAGCAATTTCTCTCATATAATTTCTTGAATAATTGTGAATTTGTCCCCAATTCTGTAAAGATCTGCTGAACTTTAACTGTAGCCAGACAACTTGTTGTTATGACTCATGAAAAAAATGCACCAAAAAAATGGAAAAAAAATGACCAAACAGTTTATTTTATATGAAAGTAATATGCTGAAATTCAGTACATAAGTTATCACGCTGACATATTCAACCATTCAACTCATTAGGCTAATGAATTTTGTTTTTTGAAAATATTTTATGTGACAGGTATAAACAAATGCACTCTTAAGAACAGCAGTTGCTATCAAAATTTCAATATATAAATAGGTTCTTAAGTATTAAATTTGCTCTGATAGCAAATATGAAAATCTGATGATTGTCATGATTGTTTAAAATGTCTGCTTTTAACATGTGTCATTTGATTTTATTACTTTTTTCTTTCAGCTAAGACTTAAATATCTGAGTGCTATATATATTCGTATGTACACGGTTGATTTAATGACATAAATGTATGGATATGTTTTGGTATGAAGTGAAAACTAATCAGCTTGGTTTTTCAGGTCAAAATGTTACAAATCACACCTTCTACTGAAAAAAAAAAAGTTTAATTGGATAAACTTCAGCTTATGTGATGTTTAAGACCCTGATCAAGCAAAGTAGTTGATTAAGTACTTAAGATTAAACTTGCAGACAACAACATTGCTAAAGTAAGGGAGTAAGGGATAAACAATGATAAATATTCAGCAAAAGATAAGGTGATTTGTCAGATTTTTTTTTCACCCCAGGCTGGAATAGAAACACAGAAGGCTGTAAGAGTAATGTAGTTAAATTTCTAAAACAGGAAACTCCATGGAAAGTTTATAGAAATACTTGTGCTCTCCCTACAGCTTCAAAAGCTGTATTCTGATCGAGATATTTATTTATACTACTTATTGCTGTCTTTAAAAGCCAGTTTGCAATATACTGTGAGCCTCCTAAACTCACCAGCATTCCACTATGAAACAATATGAGCTTACTTTGCAAATTAATGCAATATAATGAAACCCAGTCTTCTAAAAACAAAGTGCTGACATGGATGTAATGTGAGTAGTATTTCTATCATTTTGAAGGCAAGTGGCTATTGCCTACAGTGTGTCCTATAGGACATCATACCTTTTGTCTTCAGGAGGGCTGTGAAATTCTCAGTCACAGAATATGCCACTGCTTTGGCTGGGTAATCTGATTCCCTTGATGCTGGAATTTGGAAGTTCTTTGCATTGATCTCAGTGGAATTACATTCACCCCTTGGTGAACGTGCACAGTCCCTTGTTTCATTCCTCATTTCAGACAGTGGGAGTTGTGCTCTGTGTTACAAGGCCTTATGTCAAATCAGACTGGTTTCTTGGCATCAAGATTCAGCCAATAAATTATTATATTAATAACAAGTAAGCACAAAAATAAGATATATGACTTGTTACTACAAATATCAACGAGTGTATACATAAGAAAGTTTTGAAATATATGCTAAATTTTAAGCCTGTAAGTAATGTTATTACCTCTATGAGCACTGGATCCAGTCAGCATGGCTAATCTTGGGCTGAATTTTAAGAAATGTGAAAGTCTTTTGATGGAACTGGAAAGAAAGTTGTTTTCTTCACAGAAACTCCACACAAGGCTTGTATACTTGCATTCAGGATGCATTGCTAAAATTGTTTCAAAGATTAGTAAAACAGTAGAGAGATCTAATCCAGATTAAAATGACCAAGAATCATGACCAAATCCTAAACAAGAGACATGACCCTAATGCCTCACTGACATTCTTGAAGAGTGTGGGCTAGAACATAAATGAGCCAGCCATTTTATGAAGATTTTAAGGTGATCTGCAGGTATCAAGACTTAAACAGTTCTGGATATAAAGAGCTTTGCTGACAGAAGATGAAGCATCTTCGAGCATGTCCAGCCTAGGTGGTAAATGGTGTGAAGCAATGGATGTAAAACATCTGAACTCCATGCGTGCATAAAGGTAGTCTACCTAGACCTACACACATAACTCATAGAAGATTGATTCCAGTCTATATGTGACATTAAGCATTGTGATATCTCTGCTCCTTCAGTGAGCTACCCTACATGAACAGCTAGCATAAATAGACTCAATTAGTAAATCACTGTGAAGAAGAATGGGCAAAACCAATTAATTATGGAAGGGTAAATTACATGGAATTATTTAAAATAGAAAACAAGTTATTATTTATGCCTTGGTACCACTGGCAAAAGAAGACAGTTGTACAAGAAAAGAGAAATGAAAGATGAGAAATCACACCAATTCTTACTGTTTTCTCAACAATTTTATTTCAGATGTTCAGTTTATTTTATTTTGCCAGCCCCATCTTGCATATGCATTTGTCACAAGTTAACTCATCAGTCACTGAAGACAGAGAGTAATCATTATTCTTTCCTTTACAATGGCTTCTTTTGGATGTTTTTAGGCTCTCTGTCATGCACTGAGCTATCAACATTACTGCCTTTCTCAGTGTGGAAAATAAGACCCAAAACACAGAAAATACTATCTGCAGATGCATTGCTACCCCACTGAATGTGAACAGACGTCAGACAAAACTGGCAGCAGATCCTTCTAAAGCAGAGTTTTCCTTTCTTTTCACAGACAGTTAATGACCACAGCAGCTTTTGCTCAATATGAGACCTCCATTCCTTAGCGAATCCTGGTTGCCAGTTTCTTTGAACACCTCTTGCCATCCGAAATGTCTGTACTCACAATGAACAAGCAGCCTGAGCGAGGCCTGCAGAATGCGTGAGACACATCCAGCAACATACTTGTCTTTTAAGAAACAGATCAAATAAAATGAAAGTTGGACTAAGAGAACATAAATGTGGGGATTTGTAGAGTTCATGCAGGCTGAGCAAGATATGGGAAATTGGCACTACTGAGCACAGTAAACAGCTACTTACTGTTTCTAGCTACTCATGTTTGATTCTCAAACTGGGCTTTTTAAAAAAAAAAAACCACTTAATTTTCTCTCATCTCTAATCAAGCAAGCTTCAGTTAAATAACCAATAACTCTTTCTGATTATTCAAGAATGGGACTCCTGTTAGCCTTGTATTATCTCTTTTATTAGATAAAAAATAACATTCGGGGGGAGAGGGAAGTCTGTCAGTAAGATAATCATATTTCTTATCCGACTTCAAGAATCCGTATTCTTCTTTTCTTTTCTTTTTTGATTTTGAAGTAAATCTTCATGTCCTCATGCAACAATGCTTTCTGGACTTGATTCAAGAAAGACCTTAAACACATGCATATGACAACGAGACTCAAGCACGTGCTTAAATTTAAGAGCATCTTAAATGTTTTAATGCATTGGGCCTTCAGACAGTATGTTTTTATTGCCTTTGGGAATTGTGCCAGAGAGCAGAGTCTATAGCCAACGGAGGCCAATTTGTGTGGCTTCTCCTGCACCCTGTGTGTGTCCATCCTCTGAGTAGACTCGCTACTCCACGCTGAAAACTGTTTGGGCTAATACTGGCTTAGTGTCTATCCAACATGCCTTCTGCCCTACTCTCCTGCTTCAGCATGCTATATGTGCCACCATCGTCTCATGCCTTCCACTCAGCCTGGCACCCCACCTTACAGCCTGCCTGTGCTGTGCAGGGTGAGTGAACTTGCATGTGGTGTAAGGAGGTGAGAGGAGCTGAGGCTTGCTGAAATAGTATTTCAAGGACCGTCCTAGGAAGAAAGCATAAAACTTGGTCATGTGTGCATCCTTTTAATCTGGACTGAGTGCGCCCTAGAGAGGGTCAGTCTCGGCCATACCTGATTTTCCTTTTGGACGAAAATATTTGGTTCAGCCTAGGTGAGACTAAACCTCATGGTGAAAGTTAATCAAATACTCAAGTGTTTCCTTGGTCAAAACTAGTACATAATTGAGAAGGGAGTCCAGGGGAAGTATTTGTTTGTCTGCCAGTTGGTGGGCTTTTTCATTAATATTGGCTGACAGTTCTGGTTTGTTGGTTTGTTTGTTTGGTTTTTTTTAATATAAGTGATTTTTAAATGTTAGAAATCAATCAATATGATTCATACAAGATAGTTATTTCAGCTTCATCTTTCACTCCTTGCTCAGGCAAATCTTCCACCAGAGTCAGCAGGTGATTTGGGAGAATCCCATGCTAGTAATAAAGGATTGAGCCAAGGATAGAATGGCTGGGGTAAAAAACAACCTTCTTATTCATGGATGTTTCCCTTCTAATATTTGAATAACAAGTTCTAGTGCTATAGCCAATTCTGCCTTCAGAGAATCAGTGTAAAATTCATACTGGTTAGGTATGTTCATAAAAGGTACAGAAATGCCAAGAAATTGATTAAATAAACTGTGCACTAGTAATTTTAATTCATGGCACAAATGCCACAGAGTGATACAGATGATAAAACCTTAAACTCATGAGAAATAATTAGGGCTAGAGACATCACCCTGGAGCTTTCATATTGGAAAAAGTCACTTCATTACTCTATTGGAAAGGTAATTAATTGAGAAGTCTTTTATGTCACCATATTCTCTACACAATTAAGTGAAACCAACAGTCTCTGTGCTGTGAATAGTTCAGAGATTTGCTCATGTGGCAGAGATCCTTTCACCTCCAGCTTAATAGCCTGAATTCTGGGTAGGTTGGTACAGACCAGTGCTTGGCAACCTTAGTAGATGACTCGGTGATCTCGGTCAGGTTTCTAATTCCTGCTTTCAGCCAAGGAGGCAAAGAACTGACCTGAGACTCATCTGACATCTTCTGTGCATTTCTCGGCACACTCACGGGGTGGCTTAGGACACTCTCATTCCTGCAGCCTGTACCATGCCTGTTTATGACTACGCAAAAGACTTTTCTGTTCCAAGTAATAAGAGTATTGGCATTTTTTTGAGGTATGGTGCCAGTCTGTACAAATAAAGTATTCATACATGGGAGAACTCGTCATTAACATTCTTAAGTAAATAATTAGTAGGAAAATCATTGCAAATTGGCAGCAAAAGCAATTGTTTGTTATTCTTTATATGAATTAGTCCAGTGGAAAACAGATTTTGATGAAACTTTATCCCTCTGGCTTGACACAACCTCTTTGGATCCAGATACAGGGACGTGCATGATAGCAAAATTTGAAAGATATATGGTAAACCAACACTTGTATATATATAAAGTTGGGATAAATTTCCTATAGAGCCTTGAAGCTGTAACTGAACACTTTAGCAGTCACCAGATGATAAATGTTCTCATCAGTCCTTTTCTTTATAACATGATAAGAAAAGCCAGTCTGATACATGCTGTTTGGCAAATAAATTAACTACAAAGTCTACATTTTCCTTTGCTGTTTTGTAACACACGTGTTATCAGAGATGAGATTTAAAAGTTTGGAAAGTTAACTCCCTTGGTGCAATTTAATGTTTTAAAGATTCAATTGATATACTGAAGAGAAGAAAGTAAGAAGCTTTTCCATCTATACAAAATCCTAATGTGCCAAAACTGTTTCCAGTGAATGAACAAAACAGTTAAGTATACTGACTTTTTATTAGGAATTGCAAAATCTTCTATTAACGCACTGCAATTTTGCACTATTTTGTAAGAAAAGAAAAAAGGAAAAAGAAAAAAGGAACTGAAAAAGAAACAGAAAAAATATCTAAAAATAGATGCCAAATGTATAGTTTGTAAAATACTATTTTTCTTATATAAGGTGTCATGACATTGTGAATCTAACTGTGTTATTGTAAACTGTGAAAAATGTGATGTACTGTTGTGACACAGCCTACCAAGGGCCATTTCTAACACACAGATTAGTCACCTGGACTTGTTTATATGAAACATATTCATAAATCTGAGACCACTTTTATACTTATTTTTTGTAGACTATTTTTCCACATTTACAACACAACTGTTATTTTATATCAAACATTAATTTTGCTTTAAAATATTATTTGAATAGGTGGGTGGGTGTCTTAAATGTGCCAGAGATTCAAAACTGTAACAAAGATAATTCAGAGACTATTCTTTGCCAAACTGTAATGCTACTGAAATCGAAGATGTTTTGTTGAACAAGCAGGCACACTGTCAATAAACAATAGTTTCTATTCCATGATAATGATGATAATGTTATATTTGCTAAGATAAATGCCTGGTAGTTATGACCTGCATTTCCCTTCTGTCTTTCTGTACTTTGGGGAAACAAAACTGGGTGCCATAGCTGAATGTCATAGACATTCAGCCACTCACATAATGTGCCATGGACTTGACCTCTGAAATATATTGATGAGAATTGGGAGAAAAACACTTAAGCTTCTTGTCCTGATTCAAACCCACTTTCTGTGGTGGGTCACGTGAAAATGGGGTGGTTGATGCACGCAGGACTGGTACGATTTCAGTAAAAGTAGTAAGTTCTGTATGTAGAAACATGGGACCACATTTACTCTCTTAGTGCAAGATCAGGACCAAAGTCCCTTTCTCATGCATTTGAGCTTACACACATAGCATTGAGCAGGATCTGATATGAACCCTTGCTTCATGTTCTCAGCTAATGATATTCCTTGTACTGACAACTTAATCTTTTATGTGTTTTATATAGTATATATATAATGCATAAATTCATGTGTAAGAAATAGTAACCATGGAAAATTGAATTTTAATAAAAATAATTAAAACCATTCTTACCTGCAGGCACATTTTAAGATGCTGTGTTAAAAGGAGATCTTGTAAAAAGCTGTATTTTTATTTATTAGTGATTGTATATTTTGCCCCATGATCTAGACATTTTATAACAGGGATTCTACCAAACTCTTTCTTTGTTCCCTTTGAACAATATCATCACCCTAAGATGCATCTGAAAAATGTAGAGGTTCAACCACTGATGTTTTTCAGTATTTTTTCAATTTGATGTTGTTGTTAAACTTTCTTCTGATTACCTATAGCTATGTTCAGAGTTTTCAACACAATTTGACTGCAGTCAGAAGATACCTACTGTATGAAACTACAGGTAACTGTAACCATTTCAAGGACTTTCATCATTTATGTGAAATTAATATTTCAGAACTCTGATTCCAAGATGGTTAACAAGTAGCTCACTGACTCTTATTTATTGAGCACTGGAATTCTCCCCAAAGCATAAATACTGAATTATGTAAATAATAGTGCTCTATATAAGCCTAACAAATCATTGTAATAATAAGTATATTTAAAATAAAAAGAGAACATTCTAAGTGTACTATAGTCTTTGATCATTATTTCGTAAGTCTAATATCATTCTTTTTCTTCTTACAGTAGTTTTCATCAAGAGCCTGATCTAAAGATTGTTGCTAGTCATTCCTATGACTTCTGACTGAGATCTTACAAACAGAATTTTAGTTCTTTTTAAGCTGTTACACATGAAATTCTTGTAAGTGTTCAGGGTCAGACTGAATTCATATGGACTGTCACATGAATTTGCTGTGTACAGCAAGCAACACAGCTGAATCAGTATGGTACTACAGTTGAGTAGTTTGCCTTGCTTTTATCAACGTAGTTATGCAGCTCTCTGAACAATCATTTGATTTTTCTGAATGTACAAGATATTTGTTACTGGAAAATGGGCTTTACTAGGTCCATGTAATCTTACCAAAAAAAATTATCTTTAAAAGTTCTCAGAGGAGTAGAGTAGCAATTTACATGCTCATATTTCATTGCTTTACTGTACAAATAACCTATATTTGCAGAGTTTAACTGTATCTAAAATAGCAAATGGTTAACACAATGATGTCAGTTTTATTTTAAAATATAGATGCAAAAAATTGAAAAAACTGCCACTGAAATAAATGTAATAAATAATGTAGTATTCCCAGTACAACAGAGTATTTGGTCCCAGTAATCACAAAGTTTATCCAAGACAGAATATTATGTCTGGCTACTGTGCAGCTTGAAGAACGGGTGGGGGTCTTCAGAAATCCTTTTCTGTTCTATCAGACAGGTAAATTTTCTTTCCTCTTGAGCTAATAAAACTTCGCTAATTTGGATACATTCTTTAAAAGTTTATTTAATCTATACCATTTACTCAAACCAAACTTATCATCATCTTGATCTCGACAATCATAGAATCATAGAATGGTTTAGGTTGGAAGGGACCTTAAATATCATCTAGTTCCAACCGCCATGGGCAGGGACACATTCCACTAGATCAAATTGCTCAAAGCCTCATCCAACCTGGCCTTGATAAGTACAGAGACGGATTGATTTTTTAATGGTACATGGGAAATAAGTCCCTGACACATTTCATTCATTCCCCCCCTCTCATTTCTCCTACTTGCATTCAAATGCCACATCAAAAAGTCAATCTAGGACTGAACATACAACTTTCTGTCTTTAAAACAGAACTTTTTTTCCTGAAATGATCCATTTCTTCTTCCTCTCACTTACAAACTCCAACACCAACCTGCCGGACACAAAGCCTTGTGTGTTTGGAAAGCCAGGTCTCTGCCCCTGAATGTCAGAAGCAGCCGACCTAATAATCTGCTTCTGAAAGCACAGCACTGAAGTGAAACCCAAAAAAAAACCAGTCACGCATAGGTGTGCGGGTTTCTAACACTGCCAGCAATAGGGGGCTGTAACAGATGCTGAAACCACATCTGTGGGTGATAAGGCTGCTGTGGGCACAACTTTCTCATGCAGTGAAACAAGCAATAAGCCCCACATAAGCTTTACACAGGCTGGCCCTTCAGCACAAAACAGTTCATTGAACGTACAGCCAGTGTGAGTCTGAGAGCAGGCTAGCACCTCTCAGCAAGGCTAATAGAGAAGGTAAGACAGACAAACAGTTATGCTACTTCTGGGTCCATTAGCTGGTTGCATCCTGGCTCCCCACACCACAAAATACCCCATGTCAATTCTCACACTGACTAAAACAGCAGCTTCCTTTCAAGAAATATATTGACTCAACATATATTTTAATTCCAATAAAGTCTCTGGATAGGATAACAAGCCTTTAGGCAAAAGACCTGGCTGTAGCTTAAGATATCTCAGAGCAGATGTCTACATGTAGGTGTATAGAAGTCCAATGAATTTCTAAGTTCCCACTACCTGTAAAGGAGTCACAAGTTTAAAAAAGTAAATGGGGTCCGAGAGCAACTCAGCTCTCGGGGTGTCTTCATCTTTAATCCTGCCTAAGATCACATTAAAAAATAACATATTAACTAGCAGTTCAACGACAATCGTTATTACAAGTAATTTTGATGTACAATGAATCAGAAAAATGAAAGAAAACAAAGCTGCTTGTGTTGAAAGGTGAAAATTATCAGGTTTCATTTTTTCAGTCAAAATTAGCTGTTTGTGATGTTTTAATTGATATTTTCATGAAAGACCAAAATCACTTTCAAAATTTTTGCCTTTAATCAAAAACTTATGATTTCAGTAATAGCTAAATAATATTAATTTGGGAAATTGCATACTAATTTCAACACTTTTTATGAGATGTTTCTTTTTCCCAAAGGAGGCTATTTTTCAATGACAGGATTCTTGAATGAGGAAAATGTCATCAACTGCAGTTTCATTCTTCTCTTGGCTTCTGTCATCTGAATTCTGTCATGTGAAGAACACATACTCAGTGGGATGTGGTTAATCAAAATGGAAGAGTTGTTGCAAAATATTTCAGAATAATTTCTATATAGTCACAGACTTGCTGCTATACCACAATCATGCTATTCCTGCAATAGGACCAATCTTGAGACACATACTCTCAGTTTCTGGCATTTGTAGACATTGTCTCCACCTTATGTCCACTTGGTTTCCTCAGCCATATCATGCCCTCTGCTTCTACACCAACTCTACATTTTTACATTCTCTATCAGCATTTTGACATAAGAAAAAAAAATACCTATTTCCAGCTAGATTGATTCAAGCCTCTGTAACCTTAAACTAGTGAGCCCTACACCCTCACGCCACTGCCCCTTCATTGTCACTGAAATGGATTTAATTCACTGATAAGTGCACTGAAATGAAATGTAACAAGGTACATGAGCAATCAGGTGCTTTTTAATTAGTTCTGCTTGTCAACCAAATATATTGTAATGCAATCAACCGGATGTGTCAATTACACCCAGAGTGGCGGTTTTACCCTTGAAACCTTTTATTCTAATATAGCTCCAAGCTGTCATGTGGTTATACCACACTAGACCCAGTCTTGAGCTCAAAGACAGCAAGCGATACTGAGGGGACAGACCAATAGCACAGGATTACCATTTAGTAAGTTGTTATATGAGATTCCCTGATTAATAGGAAAAAAACCAGATATGGCTAGACATACCATATAATTTACTACAGTGATATCTGTCTGCCCAGGCTCAGCTCATGTCCAGCAGGGTTTACTAGCTCTGTCTCAGCACAGCCCTTGAGTCTGCACCTAGCGTCCTGGCTTCTGGCTAGCGCAGAGCACCATACAGACCCACAGAGCTCTCCAGCACCCTGGACAAGCTGCTCAGCAATAATAAAGTGCAGATGCAAGTCCAAGCATTCCTGAGAGCTGGAGAGCACTGCCTGGTGAGCAGGATTGAGCCTGTAGGCCAACCATCAGCCATATGAGATCTAGGTCAACAAGAGAGTGCGTTTCTTTGTCTCCATCCTTTTTCATGTCTTTCATGTTGGCTGCCTGAAAAATTCTTTTATCTTCCATTTGTTTGATATTAAAAAGCATCCTCTTTCCCACTAGCTCTGAAAGCAATGGCACTTAATGTTATCACTCAAAACCTCTTACAAAAATTACAGAACCAAAACCTTAATCTTTGTAGTGATTTTACATCTCTGATGCATTACATTTTAGTTTGTGTTCAAGATGAATGCTTTTCACAGATAAACATATTGTATAGCAAGACAGAGCACATTTACCTTTTTTGTAAAGCTCAAATATGTATTTACAAATGAAAACACGGTTCATGAGCTCTATCTTATCAGCAAAATTATGCAGGAATGTGCACCATAATGAAAATAATTCTCACTGCTACCAATCCCATTCAACCAAGGAGACCAAAGAGTTAGTGAAATAGATCTGACCCTTCAGCATCTATAAAAATGTTTTTCCTTGATGTTGCAAATTGTAGACTTAAATGGTTTTGAGACTCCTTCTATACTTAAGTAAAGCATCTGCACAAGTGTTTGCAGAATTAGGGCCTTTACTTTCCAGACAAACTGGTGCCTTGCATAAATACTCATGTTTTCATATTCTGCATTAAAGAACTGAGGCAGAGTTTATGAATGACATACTACACTTTAGCTAGCTGAGCTGTCTGCACATCCCAGTACAGTCATGAACAGAATGAACTAGCTCAGCTGTTGTACAGCATAGCTGTATATATAAAATATAACCATCTGCCTGCACTGTCCCAGCACCTGAACAAGCTCACTTCGAGCCATTGCATTTTTGCAAGGCATCTGCTAAACCTTTCCACTCAGGGAATCTGTAGAATCCTCCCTGAAGCTTAGTCAGAAAATAGGCCTTAGGTAATTTTCTAAATTTCTTAATCCTGTAATGAAACCTGTGACTAAGTTACCTGGGAGGATCTCTCTGTGGTGAATATTAATGTATACCTTTACAAAACAGTTGACTTTACTGATGACCACATCATTAATAAAGATGTCTTAGAGGTTCTTCTCTTAAACGCTCAGCACAATCATTTTAAGGCAACTACAACTTGTCTTCAGTGAAACATTTAGATGTTTTGGAAAATATTTAATGCTAATGTCCTTACTGAAGAGGTACCTGTCTTCTCCCTACCAATTGTTTTTCTACTTTGTAGCCTTCTGTCTTTTTTCTACAGTTGCTGCCAACCTGATATCTAAGTTTTAAGACTGGACTGGAAAGGTCACATTCTAGGCCAGAACACCCAGAACTAGCAATTCTCAGCAAATCTGAGCATACTCTTCATACGTAAGCTTAAAATTACTTACAAACCTGTTTTGCTGCTCTGGAATCTCAGTGCTTCAGTAGTTAAACTATTCCTTCTCATGGAAGCCCATCTCATCTTGTGACAGTACTGTCCTTCAGCTTATGAGGAAAGAAACTCTTTTCTCTCTCCCTTAAATTTACGTTCATAATGTGTTTTCATAGTGTTGCATCCCTTCTCCGTTTTCAGTTTGCTCTTTCATTTGCTTTTTGCATCATGGGTTTGCCATGCCCTGATATTCTTAGCTGTCGAGAGGAATTTATCCTTCCTGAATCTGAGTGACTAGATATCTACACAGCTTCAATAGTACTTCTCTAAAATGATCCCTTTTCCATCTTTGTCCCCAAAGAGACCTTTATTGGTGATGTCGCTGGTCTTATAGTGATTTCTTATTGTTCTCCCAACAGCTGATTGCTTCAGTTTGAGGGCATTTCCCAATTACCTTCATTTAACTGTTTCTCAGTCCCTTATTCCCGCTACAGGAGAATTCCCTTCATTCATTTACCAGCTCAGCACCCTAACGTTATCTAAAAGCCTTACGTGACTTTTGTTTTCCTAATTTAACATATTAGCATAATATAATTGAAATTGCTTCTGAAGTCCAGAAACATTAATTTCAAGGCATTGTTGATTGCATTGTTCTAATACTTGCAGTAATATCTCCATTGTATGATACTATACCCCCCAAGACAGAAGAATACATGCTTAATAAGCTTTGTTATCTCCTCTGAAGCTAATTACTTCTGTGGTTTTTGCTTCACAATGCATTCTGGTTTTTAAAAGTTTCTCAAAACATCCCTCTCCATCATCATTTTTTACCAGGCAACATGCTGTTCTTTCTCACTCTATTTACTAAACATAACAATGCCTCTCCGCAGCAGTTTTTCAGTGAAGTTCATCACCAGCCCCATCCTCTTAAAAGACGTTTAGTTCCTTTAAGATCCTATAGCAGAGGAAGGAATGAAGCCTAATGTTATGAATTCAGGTCTTGTAGTTGGATTCTCTAGCATATAATTAGGCGTGATGTCTGATTAAAGCTTTTCTTACAATTAGGACACTCATAATAGCTCTCTCTTGTGGATTCCCTGATGTCTCTGGAGGGTTGCATTCGTAAGTCAGGTTTTCTTTCAGAAAGGAGACTTTACAGGTCTATTTGAACTACCTAGTCACCCATTTTGGTGAACATTATGTGAACATATTATCTTTGCATTTACTAACACTCTGTGAAATTGGCTCATATGCTGATAAGTTATGAAGTGTGAAAGACAGAGCCGAAAAGGGAAACACAGGTAGAGACAGGCAGAGAAGGAGAAAAAGTAATCACTTAAGCCTCATGTCCTTAGGAAATATCTAAATTACCTAATTCTGATACATATCTCCTTCTACCATGGCAGCAATAAAAATATCTGCCATTTGCACACCTTAGAGAAACACAAATTCAACTTTTCACCTTCCATGGAGAAACATGAAAGACAAAGCCAGCTGCTGTGCTGAAACAACTGCTGCTTCACTTTTAATCCAATTTCAAACCTCTTTCTTCTTCCTCAGACTGTCTTGGTTTTGTAAGAATCGCATTGAGTTCCTTCCACACTATATTTCTCTTCTTGTCTTACCTACAAAGACTGTATTCCCCAAGTGTCCAGATATTTTTTTTTTAAACATGAGAATGACAGCTAAGAGCTTTTGCTAAAGAACAACCATTCCCCAGCTGTTCACTCAAACACAGGCTGCTCACGAATAAGCATGCAGCCAAACAACCATTACAAAATGATTCCTAGTCAGCTTACAATACTGCACATTTGGGCATCTGCTTGTGTTTGCTCTTGGAGATAGACCACCAGGCTAGATAGACTCCTAGTCTAACCCAGTTTGATCCTTCTTACGTCCTCATACAGAAGTGCCATGGTGAGCTTTCCATGACAGCATCTGAAAACTGACCCACAAGTGCCCGAGCTTTTCATTCCTGGAGACCAATGGCAGCACCACATTCACTGGCCAGCTTCCAAAATCCCTTTCTTAGATACTTAACAGTCTGTGTGCACTCTCCAGGCAACCCCAATGTCACGCAACTCTTTCAGTCAGCCTCGGATATGGCAACAGGTGGGAGACTGTCTAATGGCATCATTTCTCTCAAAGCAAGTCTGTTGTGTGAGTTAATTGAAAGCTTATTTGGCTGTACCTGCATTAACTCACAGAAGTGCTAAACAACATGCTGCCAGGGACGCGCAGGCCAACTACACACCTCAGAGGCAGCAGCGTGTGAATAGAGCTATCTCACTAGTAAGTGTCAACACCATGACGTTATATGTGGGATCACAAGTAGATTTTTTGGTACCATATTTCTCTGTAAAATATAGACATGTTTCTGTTAACTAATTCCAAAGCCAGCATTAGCCTCTGGGAGCCACAGATGAGTGAAAGACATAGATCCCTCAGTCCACTCTCGTGAACATCAGAAGACTTGTCCTTGCTTGGGTGTATGCATTCCCACAGCTTTTGGTCCCACAGAAATGCTTTCCTTGCCTGCTCTTAAAGTGACTGGGGAATGCTCAAATCCCTCTGAAATCTGCCTTTTGTGAAACTATGGGCCAAATCTTCAAAGGTAGATGCAGGCAGTGGGAATTAGGTATATAAGGTCACTTTTTCCATTATGTCCCAGGCTTTGTAATCTGATGTATACTATTACATTGTTAGAGTGATCTATATTATTACATTGTTAGAGTGAACCCTGGTACCATTTATGCCTCAAGCCAGCTGCTGCACTCCCAGTACCTCCCTACCTTCAGCAGTCATCTCATGCTGAGAGGCACTTAATATGAGACTACTCTGTTCTGGAGGATAGACTCGACTAGTGTGGACACTGGCTAGTCCCAGAGAATGGCCATGGACGTATTTCACTAGTAAAATGCAGTTAAAGGTAAGTACAGATTCAAACATTTAATACTATGTACTTATTTAAATTCTTAAACCATGTCTTTCTGATGAACTAAAAAGTATCACATCCCACCACCGGCAAAAGGCATTGTAATATTCCCTGGGGATAGTAATCACGTTATGCTGAAAGAGCTATAAACTCATTTAGGAAAAATCTTTTGCTGTTAACAGTTCAGTGCATGATCAATTTGGCAGCATTCTGACAATTCACACTCCTGTATTTAATGTGAATTTACCTTCTTTTTAGCAGCAATTTCTTCTTAATGAAAACAAAATTTTACAACTGGTATTACTTAAAATGTGAACCTAATTTATGTCTAAATTTTGTGCTGTTTTATGACCTTCCCTCCCTTGATTACTATGAAAGTCCTCCTGCAGAGTTTCACTGTGTAAGAGTGAATTCAATCTTTTTCAGATATTTGGAGAATAGACAGCTCTTGATTAAAGAGTTCATTCATTATACCCCAGCACACAATATCTATTCAGGGATAGAATTTTTTCCTCCTCAGAAAGGATAGTTTCCATATAATTGAAATAGAAGGCAAGGTTCTGTTCATATTTCAAATTATGGGCTGCATACAACTGGAACTGATAGGCAAGAGAAATGACTAAAGCGAGCAGAAGAAATTCTGCTCTTTTGATAAGCATCTGCTGAAATTCCTTGAATCTGCAGACACATTTTTTAATGAATCAAATGAGGACTGAATATGTTTATAGAAGCATAGGAGAAGAATGCACCACGGCAGGTCAGAGGTCCTGCATGAAAGGATTTTAATGAATCAAATGAACATTTGCATGTTTGCAAACCTAACTGAATGGAAGTTCAGAGCCCTTACAAATTCACCTGTTTTTTCACATATTGCACTGCACTTTTAAGAAGGAAGATAGGAAATTAATTCATTAGATAGGTAAAGGTGCTTCAAATGTCATACCATTTAGACAAAAATCCTGAAAACTACAGATTACAATAGTATTGTAATAGTTTAACACACATTGTTTTGCTTTGTTTGTTTGCAGTTTTGAGTAAGGAATGTGAAACCTAGCAGATCTAAAAGTTAAGATCTAAAAGTTACCCACACAAGAAAATGCAGTGCTAATGTGCTTATGACCCCATTACTATTTCCTTATGTTCTAATTTTCACTCCAGTACAAAAAAATAAGATCCTCCATCCAAAACTCTTCACTGGCACAATATTCTTCTCTAAAGTTGTAATGGGTTATGACTTCATCATCAAAACTCAGTTAAAGAAATCTTCATCACAACACAGCTGCCACATAAATACGAGAGTTGGTTAGAGCTGGCTAGAAGAACAATGGCTCTTATAAAAAAATCAAGTTATGCTGAGCTGAATTTACGTCCAGAATCCCAAGCTGTTCTGAATCAGCCTCACGCCAGCAAGATGATACCGTCAGATATCTAGTGCAGTGTGAATGAAAGGTATATATTTTGAGATTTTTATTTAAGCTACTTTTTGTCTCTAACTCAGATCCCATCTTTCTTCCTCCCTTTTCAGACAGAAACCTCAATACAATGACAAGGCCCTTCTATTTCATTGTTGGGATGTGTTGTGGTTTACCCCCAGCCGGCCACTGAGCACCATGCAGCCGCTCGCTCACACCCCCCCGCCCGGGTGGGATGGGGGAGAGAATCAGAAGGGTAAAAGTGAGAGAACTCGTGGGTTGAGACAAAGACAGTTTAATAGGGAAAGCAAAAGCCACGTGCACGCAAGCAAAGCAAACCAAGGAATTCATTCACTACTTCCCATCGGCAGGCAGGTGTTCGGCCATCTCCAAGAAAGCAGGGCTCCATCATGTGTAACGGTGACTTGGGAAGACAAACGCCATCACTCCGAATGTCCCCCCCTTCTTCTTCTTTGCCCAGCCTTATATGCTGAGCATGACATCATATGGTATGGAATAGCCCATTGGCCAGCTGGGCCAGCCGTCCCGGCCATGCTCCCTCCCAGCCCCCCGCACACCTGGCAGGGCACGGGAAAATGAAAAGTTCTTGACTAGCGTAAACATTACTTAGCAACAACTAAAACATCAGTGTGTTATCAACACTATTTCCATACCACATCCAAAACACAGCACTATACCAGTTAATAGGGAGAAAATCAACTCTGTCCCAGCTGAAACCAGGACAGGGTGGCAACATTCAATTGTGCCCACACTACTCAGAAGCTTTGAGGTGATGCTGACTATAGGGATGTGTTCACTTACCTTTTTTCCTGAAAGGTCCTTATTTGACTGCAACTGGATTATACCTCTGCATAATATTAAACCCCCATACAACTGCAGGCAAGACGGGGAGGATAATTGATTACTGTAATTCAGCTTGCTTACTTCTTAATTTCTCTCAAATTCATCACGGAAAATACTCTACTTGGTGCTTTTTTTGTATTATTTCGCCAAGTTCAGTTTCCAGGTATAGTATGCCTCTGAACCCACTGGCAATACCTTCAAACAGAATTCTTTATCCAAGATATTGTGGTCAAGCAGCCTTTTTAGGTGAATACCTGGTTTATTTGCTGAGGAACTTCGCTAGTAGGGCATACTGTTACCACACACTAGATTATCCTGCAACAGCACAGGACCCATGAGGCTCAAAAAAAAGTCTGCTGGAGAAAATCTATTTTGATTCCAAAACTATATAAAGTTAATTTCACTTAATTTTGTTCTAAAATTATGTCAGCATATCTTTTGGTCTTAGTTTTTGTTTTCTAAGTTCTTTTGTGTTGATTTTCAATTGATATCCACCTACTTATCTATTAAGCATATAACTATGAGTAGAACTGAATCTGCACATGTATGGGTCCCCTGTTGGACAAAGCTCATAGTCTAGTCGGCATAAATTATAATTTAATAGACACATAGCAAGAAAAAATCCCTGCCCATCTGTTTCATCCTTTACCTAAATATTTTGGAAGGAAGTAATTCACCTTGGCAAGATCCCACAGTAAATTATGAGTAGAATAAATAAGCTTCCATGTATTTCTGCTTGTACTTGCATTGCCTCTCAAGTTAGGACGATCTATATTCGTCTCTTTTAAAATATTTTTCACAGTAAATAAATAAAACATCCACTGTTCTTAAAGGCTGGCTGGTTTCACAGATTATGCTACAGAATCAAACGCATTTTTGCCAGAGAGGGAACTTAAGAACTGAATGTGGTATCAGGAGGTAAACTGATTTTAACTACATTATCTCTGCCAAATGCAATGCCAGAAACCACCCAGGAAGGACCTTCCCATACTCCAAAGTGAGGATAAACCTGTTTTTCCCCTGAGTAGTTGCCTCAAATCTTCCTTGCTGCAAAGTAACTTTTGTCTTGCCTCTGGAGTAACTATGGAGAATATCCTTACACTAACATTTTAGTAGCCACAGCCTGATGCCATGTTACCATCTGTTCTCTTTTCTAGATTAAATAAGCTCAACTGCTTCAGAATTGCTTTTTTTTTCACATTTCAGTGGTCTTTCCCTGGTTTTTTTTAGATCCTTCTTGAAATGTTGCCCAAGTTCCAGTTTTTCACCAGCACTTAACAGAGGAAGTAATTGTTTCCTTTATATACCATTCTTGCTAATATATCACAGAACGAGATACACTTTTTTTTTGTTATAACATCCCAGCAGGGATTCATGTCTCATTTGTGATCTGCTACAATGCTCACAGCTTTCACTGCAGTATCTTTGACAGCTCAGTTATTACTCATTTTGTACTTACACCTTTGATTTTGCCTTCCTAAATGTTGAACTATACACTTGTGTTTAGTGAATTTTGTCTCCTCGATTTTAGATTATTTCTTCAATTTATCAAGAACCTTTGAATTCTGATTTTCTGATTCTTCCAAAGTGCTTTCAAATAATCCAGCTTGGCTTTATCTAAAATTTTAATAAGTTTATTCTTTATTCTGTTATTCAGATCATTAATGAGGATATTTTAACAGCATCAGAAAAAGGCTGAGAAACCCAACCTGAACTGTCCTCCCAGACTAAAAATCCCATTCTCTACGTTGTGTTTCTGTATCGCTTGATGTGGCGAAGGCTTGACAATTAAATATGCATTGCATCACAGTGTGAAATTAACGGGCTGCTCCACAAAACTTCGCAGCTAGGACAGACAAAAACTAATGCAATCTGGCCTCTCTCCTTGGTTATGTTATTATTTATTGCTGTGTTATTAAATTATAAATATTTATTTTCACTGATAAATTCAAAAGCAGCTAAAACTGGAAAACAACATCATGACTTTCTCTTTGAAGTTATTTGTCTAATGATACGGTGAGCTGGACTGGATGCTGTATTCATCATGTACATTCATCAAAGGATCTGTCTATGAGGTGATGAATATTCTGGCCCTGATTCAGCCCAGGAGATGGGGATATGAATTTAGTACTCTGTGTGGTGGGAGGGGTGAAACAGAATTGTCACCCATCACCTGTCAGTTTGCTCCAGGAAATGAAGCATTACAGCCAAAATGTGTAGCAGAAATGTGAATAAGTATGAATATTAAAGTAACATAGAATTATGTCTCCTATTGTCTCACCATATGGCAAGGGAACCCTTCTACCTACCACATCCTTCCTCAACCTTGTGGGGTTGTGATGCACAGCTGTAGCTAGAGAGAAGAGACCTCCTCTTGCATCACCACAGCTCAGCACCAGCTCCCTGCCTCTTGCACAGGAAAAAAGGCATAGCTTTGGACTGGGAACACAGCAATTGCAGTGTTATAGTGGCGAAGCAGGAAGTGGGAGTTTTATGGGGTTTTCACTGCTGGTCTAGAAGAACTGTAAGCAGAAGGAAGCAACACTAGGGAATTGGGATTTATTGGGTAAAAGACGGGAGTGAAAATGATTGAAAGTTATAGAAGCCAGACAGGTTCAAACAAAAGCATCTAACAGGGAAGGGTAAAAGAACTAAGACCTTTCTTAGAAATTACAAAATTTGCTATGTTCAAATTATCAGTTCAGCTAGAAGAAAAAAATAAGAAATTAAGTAAAAGAAAGAAATGCTTCAAGAGAAAAAAAAAGGAATGCTTTTACTGTTTTGTATTGTGTTGTCCAAATAGAACCCCTGCATTTGTATTAAACTATTTCCATTTCTCTTAAAGGAATAAATAATATAGGGCCAGTACCTGTTATGCTATTGCCTGCATTTGTTCCTCACACAAGATTTCTAGGGGTATTTAAACATCAATTATTACTGAAACCAAAGATCTTAAAAAAAACCCCTAGGTCTTAAGCAATGTAATCACTCAACAGCTGAGTAGATTTGAGCAATCCTGAAGAGATCACAAATTGTTACTACTTTCCTATGTTATTCCACAGTAAGAAGCTAACTATTCTAGCACATCCTTAGTTATGTTATCTGACATGAATTTGACTGCCTCTCACCTCAATAGCCGGTACAGAGTTGGCTGGAAAAATAATTACACAAACTGATTTGGCTTACAAGAAAAAAAAGGAGGAAGTAATTTGGAAGTGTATAGGGAATGCTGGCTTCCCAACTGGAATGAGTAGTTAGGAACCAACTAGATTAAGTTGCTTCATCTCACCTAACTTTAGCTGTCTTAAGGCTGGGCATGTAGCTCTACATATAAGTCCTGTCACCTAGGCTTTGTCCTTTCAAATATCTCCAAGGAATGATTAATAAAATATGTATTTTAGATATGTAGGATGAATATATACTTGAAGATGCCTGTCTCTCTCCACTGACTGTAAATGAAGTTTTGGTGAATGGCGGAAAGTTTAAATATACAAATTCTGGGCAGTTAAATTAGATGAAGCAAATCCTACCTTAGAAGTCCAGCATGAAATAACATCATTTTGATTTGCACAGACTTTTCAGTGATGAACGATCAAAGAACTGTTGTAGTGTGCAGAGAGGATTAATGACTAGAAGCAGGGGGAAAGGGATTATGATGTGAGTAAAACACAGAGTAAATTGGAGAGGAAGATCTTCTGTGGGAATGTTAATTTTCTGGAGCAAGGGGTAGAATAAAGATGCAAACAGCTTTCTGCTTGTTAGTTTTGAAGGGTAAAAGTGAAATGACCAGTTGTGCATGAGGGCTGTTTGGGAACTAAGAGAATCCATAATTACCATTATAATGTTTAAGATGAGGCTGCAGTCTGAGAAGGTATTGCAAAATGAAGCATTTTAGGTGTGTTTCACCTTGACACTGCATCACGTCTTCTGAGTAAAATGGGGTTGGGATTTCACTTTGGATCTCAGACAGACAAATGCAGCATGGGATTTGAAAGTCAAAGCATACTATTACTAGGTATAGTAAAACAGCTGCAGGAAGGCATCGTGCTAACTAAAGTACAGTCCTTCTGGTGTCTGTTAAGTACCTCTTCCAGGACCTGCACTGAGTTTTAGAGCACTGACTTCTGCCTTTCCTATACCATCAGTGATAAAAGCCAACTTAATGTTATTATCCAACTTCTGTGTTTATATTCTTATAAATAACCACCGAGTTTTCCAAACTTACATTCAGATAAATTAGCGGTGATGAAAAGGAAACCTAGCTGTCTTGCTGTACCATTTCTGTGAGGCAAAGTCAAGTCTATCCAAGCTTGTTTTTCCTTGCTGAATTGTTTTTATATTGGCCTTATCTCTAAAAAATATCTCAGAGACAAAGCTGAATGGGTGCAAATCCGTCCACAATTTGTACATTTCCTCCAGACTTATAAAAATACAAACAGCTGCAAGCCATACAGAACAAGCACATTTTGAAGAGCTATTTAAAAAGTATGAGTGATAACACCCTTCATATGACATATAAGGCAGTAAACACATAGCAGTTGATTTTTGTGTACTTCACTTTTAACTTATGAAGCACTCTTCCTGCAGAGATGGTTTCCATTTCATTCACTGTGCTCTGAAGTCTATGTGAAGCTATGCTGTCTAATGGGCACTTGACTTTTATTTCTTCTTTTTGCTTTCTCTTTAACTTAAAATAAAAGTAATCAATGGGGAAAGCCTGTATATGGGAAAACATAATTCCAACTACATTAAAATAAATAATACTATAATCCCTATTTAATTCTTTTGGTTGAAAGGAAGTAGTTATAGCTGTTTCTAACTTAAATGATTTTTGCGTTAGCAGCATTTTGCATTTATTGTTGTTTTAAAGGTGGATTTATGAATAAAACATCAGAGTTCTAAAAACAGCCTGGCTTTGCAGTGTTGTGAATGGAGAGCAAAAATAACAGATTAATCAGTATGTTAGAATTTCACTTGATGTTTTATGGGCAGAAGCATTACACGTGGTTTAACATCTGAATCACCTTAACTGTTGGGGTAGCCTTGAGAATGACATCAATATTTTTGAATTGGCCTGATTTAATTCCTAGCTTTCGGTTTAAAGTAGAGTGACTTTTCACGGTCCCATTTCATTTCAAAATTGTATATTGTTAGTAGGAGTAGTTAGAAATGGATTGTTAGGAGGGCAAGTGATATTAAGTTGCTGTAAATTAGAAATTACAAAAAACATCACCAAGGCTCTTTCAAAAGAATTACTAAACGTAGAAACAAGCAGTATTAGGGCTAATGTGGAGTTTCTTTTCTTTTCCTTTCCTGAAAAGGGAAAAGACTTTGTGGTTTCCATTTATTTGATTTTGGAGAAGCCTGAGTGCCCTCAGCTTTGATTGACTTCAAGATGAGATATAGACATCCAACAGTTCACAAGATTAAATCTTTGCTACCATGTGGAAATAAATATCTCTCCATCACTCTGCTACATGCGTGCCGGTGGGGGTGAGGAAAGGTGCAGGTTGCAATAAGCTGTACTGAAGGCTCGGGATTTCTGAACTCTACAGAAACCGTATGGAGCCACTATGAGGTACAAAACCCCACTTCACAGGGGCCCTTTGCATGGTCATGCAGAGACCATCAGGTCTGCACCAATACCCCCAAAGCCCATGGCAAGGTCCCAACAGTGAAAAGGAAAGGCTAATTCAAACAGAAAACTCAACAAGGCCTCATTTGATATTATTTTCTGGTTCAGCGTGAACCACTGTCATTATCAGTTGTTGCTTTTCATTTCATTTTCAGTACCCACACATATACATCCTAAGTCGCTGCTTCCCGCTTGCAAAAACAGAGCCTGCAACTAATCCTATCTACCCTCAAGCACCTAATATTGTTGCATTTGACAATGCATATATTACAAGAAATTAATGTATGGTCTAAACAACATCCCATGACACAGTTTCCCAGCTTATATATATTACAATGTTGCATACATCGTGGGTAAGTCTATACAGATCTCCTGTCTACACAGGATTTCAGTTAAGAGATTAATCCCTGCACATTGGAGTGTGAGATGAAAAGTCAAGCCACAGAAAGCATTCAGATTTTCTTTGCAAATTCTCCTTTTAAGCACTGGCAGGAAATTCCAGGGAGACAGAGTGAAATAGCTCCCAATTCTGAAAACACCATTACAGCTAATTGGAAAGTTGTGTATCAGAACAATCCAGGGGCTGCCCAACAGGGGAAATTAATTTCTGTCTAATGCAGCAGTTTTCTCTTCAAGTAAAGTCACCGTAGAGGCATACACACCTACCAAAGCTGTGTTGAAGCACCTCCTTTCTGCTGCAGCCACATTGGATAGTACCATCAGCAGCAGGAGAGTCGCTGGGCAGACCCTGCTCTGAATTAGAGCCAGTGTGAGATTTCACCTCCTAGCTTCCAGGTGAGAGGCCATTCAGGTTGTGCCTGGACATGATGGGCACAGAGGTGAGGCAGGATCCTATCCCTAAAGTGCATATTCTCACATAACCTTTCTGCTCTCCAAAAAACAAGTCATTCACAGACTCCTCTCGCCCACTCCTCTCATCAAGTAATGTCTCCATCCCCTGGCAAAAGTTCATCCCTTTGTCCTCAAATCCTCCACCCTGTCCTTTTCTGAAATGGTGTGTGCTGTGTACTGTGTGGCAGGGGACCTGAGGGTTTCTGTCTGATTTTCATGCACTCCTTTGCTCTGTGAGGGACTTTTGTGATGGAGAATTTCAAGACCAAACAGCGGGAAGGAGAAGAAAAAGGAGGAGGAACTGCTAGGCAGTGAGGGAGTTGCCCACTCAAATATGAGATATTTCTTTTCCCCCTCCCCACTCCCAGTCCCATTTCGTCACAGTGAGAAGATCAAGCATGAGAACAGGAACAAGACATTACTTTATTCAGTAAAAGGAATGCCTCCACACCGAGCAGAGCTTTCACCTGGTACCTAATTCTTACCTGACATTTCTGCTGACTTGTTTTTGCCAAATATGACCCAACTAGGAAACTAATTCTTTCATTTGGCATCAAATGCAAACTTTGCATTGGCTTTTTTTTCGGTGAGAAACATGAAAAAATGCTCATTTCAGTTAAATCCACATGCATCTTCTTTTTCTCCTTTTTTTCCCCTAACTTTTAATTTTTCAGTCTGGGTACTGAACCAAAAAATCGATTATTCACACAGCCCAAGCAAAGAGTTCAACAGTTGTAATTAACAAATGTAGCAGTTAATTTGAATATATCCAAATTCTTCACCTATATTTCCAAAACACATCAGCTTTCTTTGTGGGATTCATGTATCTCACAAGTCAGTACTTAACAGATCCTTTATTGTGCAAGCACATACAAAGGTTTCCCTTGAAAAATACAAAGTTTAGGAGTCCCCCAAACCCATCTCAGTCCAAAAATCCCTATATACATCTAATTTCTATTTGCCATTACAATAAAATTCTCAACACTATTACTAGGAAACAGTCCTTATTTCCACAAAGAAAAGGGACTATGACAGCAAAGGCAAGTAAGGGTAAGCACACACTATTTATTTCTTGCCACAGTTTTGTTTACTGCTTTGTTGCTTATCAGTGTCAAACAGCTAAGCAGGGAACCCCTGGCTCCTTTCCTTTTTCATTCTCTGTGATGCTTTAATACAGGAACATCACTGTGGAGCTTCCTCAGCTGGACCTCTGCTTCTCAAGGCTCAAATGGTAAGGTCTCTTCCAGAATTAAATGTCCTGTTACACCGAGGTATTGTAGGATGCCCTAATCTCCATACCTTCCACTTATGTAGATGCAGATGTGGCAGTTCCACCAAGGCATTGTCCCATGTCCAGGAATACAAATGAATGGGAAAACTTTCACTTCATCATGTAAGAAAAAGTTATAACCAAAAGCAGCTGTCTACATTCACCACTGTGGTGCTGGTTTTGCAAACATTTTACACTCAGTGCTGTATATGCAAGCAGTTAGTTCATTTAATCTGGGACCATTTAATGTTTCAAAGTTAAGCAGATGCTTAATTGCAATATTCATAGAGCAGTTACAATGCCTAAATTTAATGGTCCCTGATATATTTATTATAATCCTTATTTTATATAAGTTTTTCCTTCCCATACATGATTTATAGCTAGTGGTTTCTTATAAACTGAGCAATTTATAGATTATAAAGCCAAACTGTTCTGTCCTATTTCTTCAAGTAATGAGTGGACTAGGTCAAGCAAGTGTTAGGTATGTACAGCAAAGAATTTAATTGGACTTATCAAAAAGTTCTTTGTCTCCTGGCTACCTAGCTCACAGTGCAGGTATGTTCCATGGTACCTTTCTCAGCCCTGACACCTCATTGTCCAAACTGGAGAATGTGGGAAAGTGCACCAGGGGTCTTCTTCCACTCAGCAGTACAAACTTTCTTTTCATGGAAACCAGGGTCAGGCATCTGTATAGGGGTGGTTCATGCCTGTCTCCTTTCCAACAAGGAGTGAGGTTGTGGCTTGGATGTGCATCTGCTCTTAGGAGCTGCGAACCTGTCCCAGATCCCACAATATTCACATAACGAAGAGTCAATTATTTTGGTAAGTGAGAGCAGAGGAGATTCTCTGGCATAGCCTGTCTCTTATCCCCCAACCACGTTTCATGCCATCTTGGTTTTTAAAAGGTTCTGTGAAACCTCAAAGTATTGCATCATTGTGTTAATGCAAAAATTAAATCACGCCAATTCTGAATTCCGAATCTAAGCAGCCTAATTCTTAACGGCTTATAATCTTTGACACTTCATAGGTCTTCTGGGATACTTATGAAATACCCATCTTCATTTGTGAAACTCAGCTGAATATTTTACTGCTATTCTGTATTAACATTTGGTACTATTTGAAGGTTTCCTCAAAGGATTTCAAAGGATTTCTGGTAGGCTGCATGTATAATTCTTCCTCCCGCATCCTTGCTGTAGTATGGATAGGCTGCTTACAATCAATGAAAGGTTTACACTAAAGCACATAGTCATCATAAAAAGTAATGAGCTAAAATTCAGAATTCCTTACTGGATAGAATCAAGTGCCTATAGCCACTAAGTAATTACTCCAATGCAAGACATTAAGCCAAGCCTTCTAAGAGCTCTTTCTTGTAGCAGCTGCTAAATGATTAATATCACATTGGTAGATTTCACAGAAGAATCTGCTAAATAAAGGAATGTTCAGTGTATATGTAAAGTTTAAATTCTGTACAATTTGTTTTAGAATCAACATGCTATATTGCATATTTCATGGTTCCAAGAGGATTGCAGCATTCATTAAGAAAATACAGATGGTCTTCAGATAGCTAACAAGATTTCACACTCATTTCATTTCTCCCTGCTGTGAAACCTAGAAAGAAAATAACAGTAACAATGAATTCACTATGGCTGAACCTCAAGGCTCATTTCTGCCAAAATATTATCCAAATCCTGAACTGGTGTTAGCAGTCAAATTCCACCGAGTTCAACAGAGCTAAGCTATTTACAGCATTTTAAAATGTGGCCCTCTTCTCTCCAACAGTATTTTTCTTCCTTTAGGAAAATCCATCATTTTTTAAGGGCAAGACTGTCAATTTATGACGAGCTCTAAATAGCAAGCAGCATGTAGTTGTACTGCCTTGGGAGCACAGCAGTCTGAATCTTGAGACTTGGAGAGTGAGAATTCAATCCTTGGTGGTTGCCTTGCTTTCGGAGAAAACAACCAAATCAGCACGTTAGTCACAGAGATTCTCCCTTCCCCTTCCGTCAGCTGCCCTATGCTAATGCAGTGTGAAGAGAAGAGAGGTGTGAAGAGATGAGGCCTCAGGCATCAAAGAGTCTAAACCCCTCTGCTGCACTTCTCTACACGGCAAGACCTAATCGTGCCCAAAATCTGCATTCAGCATATTAATATCCTACGGAATTTGTAGAAAACAACAGCTAACAAGCATGTTTTGCTGGTCTGAATTCACTCAGGAATAATTGATCTCTCTAACAGTTTTTCTTGGTTAAATCAGGATCTGCCAGACCTTTTGCAGACTGCCCTGAGCTTGTTCTGCTTGTACTCGGAGCTGGCTGGATGCAAGCAAGGTCTCATCCCGAATCCACATAGCTTCATTAGGCAGCACTTTGCTCTGAGCAAGGCTTACCATATTACTCCAAGCATGTTGCCTTCAGTTTAAAGCTGGTTAGTATCCTGTTGGCTTAAAGCACAGGTAGAACAAGTAAAAATATGTCTGTAGAAGTATATATAGAAATATTTATAGTCTAATATCTTAAGCTAGTATGTCAGCCTGCAGGCTTTTACTGATATTTTAAAATCCTACCTGGGGCTCAAGTTTAGGGCTATAGCTGTCATACAGAGCCTTACTCATGCAAATGCAGAACTTGTATTGCAGACAAATTTCCCCACAAAAACAAAAACAAAATTGGTGTCTACTTAGTATGTATTCTATTACAGTACAATGGTTGTCTCTCTATTGCCAGGCTGATGGCTACATTTGCATTCATCCATATTCCTTGCCTACAGGAGCATTCTTGCAGTAGTTTTGCAGGGATATCTCAGGAAGCAGGAGAATTTCCAAAATGTGGCACGGATTTATTTAATATCTGCATGGACCTTATGGCTCTGGACTCCGTTGACATAGGCCAATGGTTTGGGTAGACGGATTACTGATTTGGTCAGCTATGTCAGCTTCTATGTTCTACTGTTAGACTAACATGTAAATCCTGTATTCTTACCAGGTATTTCTATTTCACTACAATATATCCAGATTGAAAGACTGAAGGGTTACTGCAGACTTTCTTGTAACTTGCTATACATTAATTATGGTTATTATGAAGCTTGTATAGAGATACAAAAACCTGTCTCGAAACCAATCTTCTGCAGTATTAATGTAGTATTTTATATGTAACACATGCATATATTTGTGATATGGTTCAAAATTTTCATGGAATTTTATAATATATCTTCACCTTTAAAGCTTTCTACTCAAATGAAAGCAACTGTGTTAGACTCGCAGGAAGACAGAAAAAACAAACTTACAATAACCTCTAGATCTAAATATTCAGAGAATTCTTCATTGGTTACAGTGAATTACATTTCCTTGCTCTTTTGCTCACTCGCTCTCTAACATCCACATGCAAGAATACCTTAAAAAAAAAAATTACTAAAATTTCATTGATGAAATATGCAAGTTTATTACATGTCTAAGAGTATAAGTTTTGATCATTTTCCTTTTTTTTTTCTCCAGTTTCTTTTTGAATGATTAGTTTGGATAGCTTGAATGTGAAGATAGCTATAAAAATGGCACCCATAAGTCTTCTTAAAACTCCTAAAAATCTTTGAAGCTTTCTTTTCTTTGTCTGGTGTATCAAAACACAGCAGGACCTGAATAATTGACTTTTAGTCTGATTACTCATGTGGGCTTCCAACACTAATGTTGCTAAAACCTTTAGACCTCATCATGCTACAGTGTCGTCTCCTTACACACTTTGTTCTGATCTAGATGTACGAAAAAAAACCTTTCAAAGAATAAAACATCTCATCATTTGTAGCCAAGCGGTCATGTTGTTAAAACATTTTCTATTCTCATCAAGCCATGACAGGTATTGTGCCTTTGTTAAAAGGGAATTGAGACCCAGAATGAAGCCAGAACTGCCATCGGATATCTGGTGTTTTAAAGTGAACCTGTCATGGATTCTAAATGTGGCTAAACAAAATCACCCTCAGCCTTTCCTGCTTATGAAGTGTTCCACTTACCTAGCAAAATCCTCAACAGTAGTTTTCAGCCATTTGTCTTTGCACTCAAAATACACAGTCATCTTCTTATTGCAGTAAATGTTCTTCTGAAATCAACAAAAATTCTAAAAATAAAGTAGTTTCATGTTAATAAATCCAGATAAAGCAGAGCATCCCCACTTCCAAACCAGCCTTAACTCAACTTTTGGAAATTACCCTATGAATAATGTCATACAAGTGGCCTAGAATAAAGCAAGTAAAGCAAGTCAACAGATTTTTCAAGAGGAACTTTACGGTAGTGTAATTTCCACTGATCTGAAAAAAAATAGTAACAGATATTGTATCATATCAAACTTTTTAATCTAGCTGTTATGTGTTTGGCTAGCTCAATGAGTTCATCTAGTATTAGATTTATTAATTGTGCTGGTTTTGGCTGGGATAGGGTTAATTTTCTTCATAGTAGCTAGTATGGGGCTATGTTTTGGATTTGTGTCAAAAACAGTGTTGATAACACAGGGATGTTTTTGTTATTGCTGAGCAGTGCTTACACAGAGTCAAGGCCTTTTCTGCTTCTCACACCACCCCACCAGCGAGTGGGCTGGGGGTGCACAAGGAGTTGGGAGGGGACACAGCTGGGACAGCTGACCCCAACTGACCAAAGGGATATTCCATACCATATGACGTCATGCTCAGCATCTAAAGGTGGGGGAAGAAGAAGGAAGGGGGGACGTTCGGAGTGATGGTGTTTGTCTTCCCAAGTAACCGTTACGCATGATGGAGCCCTGCTTTCCTGGAGATGGCTGAACACCTGCCTGCCCATGGGAAGTAGTGAATGAATTCCTTGTTTTGCTTTGCGCATGCGCGTGGCTTTTGCTTTACTTATTAAACTGTCTTTCTCTCAACCCACGAGTTTTCTCATTTTTACTCTTTTGATTCTCTCCCCCATCCCACCGGGGGGGAGTGAGCGAGCGGCTGTGTGGTGCTTAACTACCTGCCAGGTTAAACCACAACACTAATATTCTCTATTCAACTAATAGTGCTCGCACAATTCATTATTAGAAAACCTGAAATAATTACCATACAAAATGGTATGCATTATACCATTATACCATATGATTGCATACATATGTTCCTAGTTTTCCAGCTTTTTAACATAAGAAGTGTATTGAAGTGCAGAATATATTGACCATGTTCTGGAAAGACAATGATCATGCATATATGTGTCAATAAATAATAGAGCAAGCTATTAACCTCTTTTGTAGGAGTCAGTTTTTCTGCTGTGATATCATCTGTGCATTTATATTAGGGCAGTAATCATATTATTGGCACTAGATTAAAAATGTTATATGCCTAATTGTTTTTAATTACAATTGACTAAATAAATATGAAATTAAATGTAATAGTTTGTACAGTCATAGCACTAAACATTTGGATTAAATAACTAAAATTGTGAGTATGAAATTTAAAGTTTCTGATAAAGAAGAAATAATTTACACATCTAATTCATTCTCCCTCAGTTTTACATGTATATGAATATCACATACTACATACAGGTTTTTGTATACACATAACTCACATTGTCCAATGTAAATAGATTATAGCTTGAACTAATTATGTTCAAGAGGCTGTAATATTAGTCTGTTCATCACTATGTTATTTTTGTCAAGAGCACAGAAACTGAAACTGAGCAGTCCTGAAATTGCTCAGAATGACTCATGACAGTGTGAAAGTAAATTATATTCTCTTCATCTATAGAAATGAAGGTAGTGATATTTACAGTGTCTGTTATTGTTTATGAAGTGCTTTGGAGACGAAAGGTGCTGTCTCACGCCGACTCCTGCTATGCCATAAAAGTGTTTTACATTTTCTTTTTGTGGAGTAGTATGTCCCACACAGACAAAGCTTTGAGTGTCAAAGTGCTCTGCTGATACAGTCCTTAATATTATTATTAGATTAATAAATGTGTGATGCTGCTGTTACAAATGAGAACACTTTGCCAATCTCTGGCAAAAATATTATCCTGGGTGTCACTGCATACGTATTTTTCCCTGGTATGCACATTACCTTCCTGTGTGATTTAATTCTGTTGCTGTGCTTTTGTTTAAATTTTTAAGAAGCGCCAAAATAAGGGTACATAAAATTGGTGTCAAGAACAATAATGAATGTAATTCTGATGTCTTCCAGCTCCAGAAACAGAAGCCTCCAAAAACACTTTAAGTGAAAAACTTTCTGTAATTGTATGTAAAAGCTGTCTTTTATCCTGCCTGTGGAAAAGCCACCAGAAGGCTATAGCATTTTCAAGCACATATCCTTAATTACAACACATTACACAGTGTAAGACACAGTTGCAGTACTGGCAGTAGCTGCACCATCTTCTCAGAAATTATGTAGGCTGTCTCTTTGTCCTAGCAGATGGTATTTTTATGACCCACGGTTCCTATGTTCAGGAAGTCTAGGGAATATAATTCTTATTATCTGAAGAATTCTAAAAGACTGTAACCAAAGATTTCGATCTTAATATTAGCCTTAACATTACAAATTATGGAACTATCTAAGTGTCCTGGTTTTCAGAGATACTCAGTAATAGTAATTGCCCTTAAAGTCCAGCTCCATCTGGAAATCCTGCCGGTTATGTAGATGCCTTAGCGAGTATTAGAGAACCCAAGCAAAGGAACTTAAAGGGAAAAAGTGTGGTGTGTTACTGCAAAACAAGAGCCTGTATAAGAGCCTGAAAAAGCACATCGCTTCCTGCTGCTCACTTTTTATAAGGCTGGGTTCCAGCAAGTGTTTTCAGCCTCCCAGATCAGTTCCATATAGTATGGTCACTTTAATGTGTGAACAACAGATCATATCAGATTGCTTCTCCTTCACAAGTATGGATTTAATCAATGAAAAATACCAAAATATATGCCTGCCTTCGTTTTTAACTTGTCCCAACCTATATGCTTAATCACATTTCATTTTTTAACTGATAATGTGAAAATGGGATATATGCTTCAAAATTATTCTTTTTTATAATATTCAAAGATGAGCAACTGAGCTGAGCTATGATAAACAGCAAAAGACAGAAGTAGCAAGAGCTGCACATCTGTTAGTTCATTATCGGTGTGTCAGTATGCTGGTTCATACTGTACACCATTTGATAAATGCCTTCCCCTAAACATACAAATACTGATGCACCATCCTACCCTCAGTTCTGCTCTTTGTACTGCTGTAAATCTATAGTAACTCCTCAATCAGCAATCCCTTTGGATTTGTATCAGTACAAATTCCTCTTAGGACGAGAGGAAATGGCCTCAAGTTGTGCCAAGGAAGGTTTAGACTGGACATTAGGAAAAACTTCTTTACTGAAAGAGTGGTCAAGCCTTGGAACAGGCTGCCCAGGGAAGTGGTGGAGTCACCATCCCTGGAAGTATTTAAAAGACGTGTAGGTGAGGCGCTTAGGGACATGGTTTAGTGGGCATGGTGGTGTTGGGTTAACGGTTGGACTTGATGATCTTAGAGGTCTTTTCCAACCTTAACGATTCTATGATTCTATGATTCTAAATAAAGGGCAAATATGGCCGCCCTAACTGAATATTTGATATGGTCCTCCAAAAATTCACTCAGAAAACAAAACTGTGGACAGCTTCTCCTCCTTGATCAGCTTGCAATAAATAAAACAAAGCGAACAGATAATTTCTCAAGTGCAAGGACTCCTAAAGAAACTGTCATTCTGATTAATCCCAAAGTACTTTTTGAGTAAACAAGTGTTTGTATTTAAAAGCCACAATGTGATTTCAAAGAATTCTTTCTATCCCACTCATTGCTCATGGTTAGAGGTAATTGGAAGCCACTTTCTCACTCTATTGATGATTAATGAGTGGCATTTTAGTCTTTTAAATATAACATTCTTTAGTCCAACATAGAAAGGCAGTAGAAATTAGTGGCTTAATAACTTAGATTTTCAGAGCAGAGAATAATTAAAAAGGTGAAAGGCAAAGGAAAGGGCACACAACAAGCCTTATTTAAACAAATCCCCCACTGAGAGCTAGGAGAGTTTGGGACCACAGGCAGTAAGTAAAATCAATTAATTTTGGTCTAACTTTACTCAAGTTATTGATTTTATATAAGGATTTGATCCACCATGCTTGGTAGCTGCCAGCATGAAAAATGAATCTCATTTGACAGGAGAGCGTTGAATGTGGAGATTGCAAGACTCTCAGTTGAAAAAGTAAGGGATGAAAGACACTCTGTATTCATGCATGCAGAATTATTTGGGGGGGGTCTTTCATTCTTTCTTTTTTTAAAAAATATGAGACTGAGAATATCCATACAAAGTTTAGCTTTCTTGCCCAGCACTGTACCTCCTTTCATGCTGTCAGCACAAAAATGATGACCTACCCATGTGTTTGAATAGATGTCTTCATAAGCTACTCAAAGGATAATGAATACCATTCACATAGCTACTTCCATATACTACAACCAAACTGGAAAAAATGTTCAAAAGATGTGCCCAAGAAAAAGAGACAATTAAGAAAAATACAAGTTATAAACAGCAAAATGTGAAGTGAACAATACTAAGGTGGAGCTTCAGGGGTGATATCACCTCTAGCGAGCTCTGGAAAATGACAGTCCTCTCTAGCCTTTGACTTTGCAGTTACTGAAGGCAGAAGATTTCAGATCAAGACCTGGAATTTCAGTTCCCAAAGATCAAGAGAGTTTAGGAGTAGCCAGCCATATCACTCAGATCTAGGTTTGGATTTTCTGTACATCTCATACTTGCCCTCCAGTAGCTCTGGATGATGTAGGTTTCAAAGAGAGGTTACCAACAATATGTTGCCTAGAGGAACAATCAGTGATGAAGATCTTTGCATTTCTGCTTCAGGAGCTGGAAAGGCATCCTCTTCATTCTCTGCTGCCTTGCATTGTGTGCAGTCATCCAAATTTCACCTATGTGGAGCATTATGCAAGTGTCCATATATGCAAAGTACTGATGGAATATACTACTTGTGACTAGGTATTAAAAACAAGTCAGGGAGCAGGATGAAATATTATAAAGTTTCAGACACTCTGTTATAGACTTTTCCACTTTAGTTCATTAGTTTTTATTTGATCCAAGTCAGTGATGTGCTCTGTGCTGTTATTGTATTAATTTTCAAGTTTTTTTCAGGGCAGGCAAAGTCTTTCTGTCCTATCACCCAAAGTGTCGATGAATGATTGGACATAATCACCTTGCAAACATCAGTGATAGCTGATGGTCTCAGAGAAATTACTATAGGGCAGATATTCTTATCATAAACACGTTCCCACAGTGATTAAATTTCAGTGACAACGGAAAACAACAGAGACTATTTTTTCCTCTCAACTGCAAAAGCAACCTCTGCCTTCCAATGCCAAGACACGGTAACAAGCCACCACCAGGATCTCCTGTACAAAGCAACTGCAGTGTACCAACATGAAGCGAAAATACCTCTCACTTCAAGAAAACAGAGCAGACCCAAGGCACAGGCAAAGCAGGCAGATGCCCTGGGCAGGACACTGCTGAGGAGGATGAGCTGGATATGTCTCACTGCTCACGATAACTATTTCAGAGCCCTGAAAAATCAGCTTGCTTTGCTGCTGCCACCCAGGAAAGGCTGCAAGGTGAAGGCCGCTGCTTGGTGCTCCAACCCCCATAAAAGCTTCAAACCCTGTGCTCTGCCGTTGCCATCCCTCTTGTTGCAACTGGAACAGCAAACCAGTTTCCCCAGGATTTCTCCCTTAGCTCCTCATCCACCTCTGTCCCCTTTCTTCTGTTCCTCTTGTTCCTCTGGCAGGAGTAACCTGGGTTCGGCCCAAACCTGAACCCCCTTTTCAGAGCAGCATATTAAGTTTTGCCGGCACTGCTGCATGTTGCTTTGCTACCTCTGAGAAAACATAAGCGCAGAGCTATGAGTTACTCCTGTGCATACAGCACTGAATCCTGCCCTAACCTTAAAGTATATTCTAAACCTCCAGTCTTCAAGCAGATTGGCTGGGTTTGAGCATATGCTTAGTTGCTGTCTTGAGCTAGGCTAGATTAAACCTCTAGGTCTGTCAAAACAGAAATATTTTAAAGAGAACATGAAAAAATAATCCAAAAGAAGCACACTCAGTGAAATTCCATCAGCCACAATTCTTTTTTTCCTTGTGCATGTAGAAAGTGAACTGGGTCATTCAGCGTTCAGTGACTTTTTCTCTTACGTGCTTTATCACACACAGCGATTACTACTCCAGATTTAGATCACAGTCACAGGAGGTTTAGTAATTCAATATTTTAACATTAAAGTGGCACTTCAAATTAAAGGGGCACAAATACAATTTGAATATGGTAAATACTGATCATGTAATTACATGGTAATTAATTTTCATGTCATATCTGTGTGATTATGGGATGAACATATGACTTTTCTGTCTTCCAAACAGCACTGCAGCTTACTAGTTAATTACTTTTAGATCTGCTTAGTATAATTACACTGTAATCCACAAAAGTCTGCACATATTTTGTCATTACTTCACGTTTACTAATAACAGCACCAAACTGCCTTAGGCCAGATCTTGTCCCTTCCTCTTCAGCATCCCGACACCTTGGCATAGGTACATTTCTTTCACAGAGGAAAAGGGCAGGAATTTGTGAGGCATTCTCAGGGCTCCACGTCTTATATACAGTGTACGATGTACTCCGGTTCTACTGGGATTTCTTGCTCTGCAATGTAATGAGATCTCCAAGCTCATTGTCAGAATTTGAATTTTCTAATTTTGGATGTAGGATAAAGAGAGGGGCTGAATAGTTTTGCATCCATCCAAATACATTTTTTTTGTCTGAGTTGCTTACATTTAAATAGAACAATACTTAATGTCCTCTGTGCTTCCTCCAGGCTTCACGTATCACCAGTTCATGAAAGTATCTCAGTGACTCAGACAAAGAAGTAGTTAAGTTGAAGAAAAAGAATCCAAATCTCATCAGGCAACATCTCGGTATCCAAGAGAAAGATCCTCCCACCTACAGCTGGAAGAGGAGTGAAGGAAGGGCAAGAATGTGCATTTGGTTGTTCTCTGTTCTCGCTGGCATTCAAAATTAGCAGGCTGCTGTTCCAGCATGAGAGATGACAATGATGGGCATTATCCCACATATGATATAAATGGAGAAAAGACATAATAAAACTATAGTAGCTGTATATAACTCTTGTGCCCTGTGGTTTGAATAGTTGCTTAGGGCTCAGTCTGTGTGTATTGTTCTTATTGTGCAAATGCAACTTTTTTCGGGGGGAGAGAAAATGCTGCAAGGCATTTACATTTGTTTACTGGATCCTCTACTTCACACTCATGCGCAGATATGTAACTTAAGCTCCTCTCAGTTATCTACATCTCATCTAGGTCATTGTATGTTACCATATTTTGGTAATATTGCTTAAACATGGAATGAAAGAAATTGGGCTAAAAGAAAGCATAACTTTATGTCCAAATGAATGGGTTTGTTTTTTTTTTTAATTAAATCAAAGGGGTGGGATTTAGGAGGTTCTAGATCAAAATTTTGAGGGCCATGAGATACCCTTCCTGATGAAAGCAAATGCCAAGGGAACTGACTTCCAACAAGTTATGTGAGAGAAATTATTTCCTCTAGAGTCATGATTCATAAATCATCTTCAAGGAAAATCATCGTGACTTGTCTGTGATGGCAGTTTCAGCATCATAAACCATACATCATTCTAAAACAAACGGCAGCTTGCAACGTCCTTGTTAATGGCACACTAATATTAGACTTTTCTAGTTTAATAATGAATTTTCAACGTATCCAAACTTACGGCATCAGACTTCAGCAAATCCTTGTTATTATGTTTCACTCGTTAAAGTCAACAGTGTTTTAAAAAGCCTTTTAAAATGTTAATTTATGCACTGGAAATAAGACATGATTCACCATCTGTCACAAAAGGTCACTGGCTATATTTGGATCCATTAATAAATTCATAGGTTGCAAATGAGTAGAGGTGAGCCACCCCCTGCAGTAGAAGAAGCTGGCCCAAATCTTTGCCTTGTTTCTGGGCCAAACTCATCAAGTTCATTCTGACTCAGATAAATTACATAGGGATGGAAAAGATAAGTTAGTCACTCTGCCTGAAAGCAACCCACCAGGATGGATCACTGTCGGATTGCAGGTCTGGCAGAGACATGCCAAGTAAGCAGGATGACACCTGATCTCCCCTTGTGAAGTTCAGCATGAACTTCAGGAGACCCACAGAATTTAAAACCCTCTGAGGGCCATTGTGCACATTTCTTCACTTTTTAAGTTTGAAGTTGAAGCTAAAAAGTTCAAAGGTGGCAGCAGTTCCGACCTTTAGCAAGGAATAAACGTCACTTACATCTCTCTCTGCCGTTACCTGATTGCATCGTTGTTAAGTATTTCTGCTTCCTTCTGTGGTTTCTAATTGGTCTGCCTGTTGGAGATATTTACACTGAAGGGAATTGCTTTTCAGCCTAGCATTGTCTGGGCAGCACAAGATGTCTCAGAGATTGCATTAGTATGATTTAAGCATCAGTTTTCTGGGTGCTTTTCTATGGTATTTCTGAAGTTCGAATAATAGAGGTAATCTAGAGATAAGAGAAGCTAGAGAATCTGCTCAAAGCCTTATCCATTCTCCTCCATGAGGAAATTGCCAGAAAGAAAACTTTGGTGGGAAAAAACTAGAGGGATTTTGGGTTGTCTACTTTAGCATTTTAGTTTAGATCATGAGTGTATTTTTGAAGCAAATCTCCACATGGTACCCACTTACCATGCTCTGGTTCACCATGCAAAGCAGACTTAAAATACAGGAACGGGACTTCTTTCAGATGACATTAAATTGGGACATGAGCTCCATTAGTGTAGGATCTGTGCTCTAGCCACTAAAGCATCGTCAGTCCACACAACCAGACTGCACCTAGTCTGTGTGAAATCCCCTGGTACGTAAACAGTTTGGACATTGGGTTTTGGGCACCAGCTCTACAGATCAGATCCTAATAGGCTGCACAGTCTTCTAACATAGATCCAGGGGAGGTGTATCCACTGCCCACAGGCCTAGGAGCCTTTTTGGGCGCCCCATTCCTGCTCAGCCTGGAGCTGTCAGCCCCTGCCCCAGCAATGCCACAGGAGCACCAGTGTCCAGCCCTGCATCTGTCCCAGCCCTCTGGATGAATCCAGGCCCTACATTGTAGTCAGCTTGCTTCTGGGTTGGACCCCTCAGCCATATGTTGTAGCTGTGTCGCCAGTCCTGACTCTGGCTGCGTCTCCTTCTGTTCCTGATTGGGCTTCCTGGCTGGACCCTTGACCTGGTTCACTGCTTGCCATGTTGGGGGCTCTCGATGGACCCTGTTACCAGCACCCAGCCCTGCCTCATCATGCTCAGACCCTGTGAGATGGAGCCCCATCAATGAGGGCACTGCCTGGGCTGGTGACACCCTCAGCTCCCTGTTCTTTAGGGAGCAGCTGTCCCTCATTGCACCCTGACACCATGTCGTGGTTTAACCCCAGCCGGCAGCTAAGCCCCACACAGCCGCTCACTCACTCCCCCCCGGTGGGATGGGGGAGAGAATCAGAAGAGTAAAAGTGAGAAAACTCGTGGGTTGAGATAAAGACAGTTTAATAGGGAAAGCAAAAGCCACGCGCAAGCAAAGCAAAACAAGGAATTCATTCACTACTTCCCATTGGGCAGGTGTTCAGCCGTCTTCAGGAAAGCAGGGCTCTATCACGCATAATGGTTACTTGGGAAGACAAATGCCATCACTCCGAACGTCCCCCCCTTCCCCCACCTTTAGATGCTGAGCATGACGTCATATGGTATGGAATATCCCTTTGGTCAGTTGCGGTCAGCTGTCCCAGCTGTGTCCCCTCCCAACTTCTTGTGCACCCCCAGCCCACTCGCTGGTGGGGTGGTGTGAGGAGCAGAAGAGACCTTGACTCTGTGTAAGCACTGCTCAGCAGTAATGAAAACATTC